>NC_057813.1:587011034-587063078 GCF_018294505.1 Triticum aestivum | reverse complement strand
TATTGAACCACCTCACCGAAGGCTTGGTAGTGGTGTGACGTCACACCACGAAATACGTCAGCAGATTGAACTTGTGTAAATATTATTCTCTCTATGGTGGTATGTGGAAATTATTTTGCAGAGCCGGACACTATCCTGGTGTTCACAATCTTCTATAAATTATTCGGAGGAGGAACCCACCTTGCAATGCCGAAGACAATGCGCGCCGGACTCATCGTCATTGAGGCCTGGTTCAGGGGCTACTGAGGGAGTCCTGGACTAGGGGGTGTCCGGATAGCCGAACTATCATCATCGGCCGGACTCCAAGACTATGAAGATACAAGATTGAAGACTTCGTCCCGTGTCCGGATGGGACTTTCCTTGGCATGGAAGGCAAGCTTGGCGATGCAGATATGTAGATCTCCTACCATTGTAACCGACTCTGTGTAACCCTAGCCCTCTCCGGTGTCTATATAAACCGGATGACTTTAGTCCGTGGGACGAACAACAATCATACCATAGGCTAGCTTCTAGGGTTTAGCCTCCTTGATCTCGTGGTAGATCTACTCTTGTAACACACATCATCAATATTAATCAACCAGGACGTAGGGTTTTACCTCCATCAAGAGGGCCCGAACCTGGGTAAAACATCGTGTCCCTTGTCTCCTGTTACCATCCGCCTAGACGCACAGTTTGGGCCCCCTACCCGAGATCCGCCGGTTTTGACACCGACACCAGCAGTATATACACGACAAGTGGCCGGAGTGTCAGGCCCAGGTGTTACCGGTTTCTGGTTTTCGAGCGGCAGGCAGTAGTTAGTTTAGGTTCACGCTAATGCGAGAGAGGGATACGAACTCATGTACTCAAAGTGATAGCTCTTCTCGCGCATACCATTGTTTAGATGGATGACGATGTATTTGCAAGGAATCAAGGACTTGTATCGCTATTTTCAAGATGATGACGAGAGACCACTTTGTGTTGGATGATGATTATGATGAGACTATTTGTATGTATATGCTATGATTACATTTGTGGTCTGGCAGGCATTTGTATGTGTATCATGATGACATTTCTATGTGCTAAAGATTCTTCTATAAATCTTGTTCAAATACAAAACAAATATGCCCAAAAAAACCTGTTAAATTAGCAGTAGCGAGTGTATAAAAGTTAGCAGCAGCGCCGCGATAGCAGTAGCGCGCCATTGCAAAGCGCGCTAGAGCTACTAGCAGTAGCGAGCTTCCAATAACCGCGCTGCTGCTACACTTGTGTACCAGCAGCGCTGGTGACCACGCGCTACTGCTATGTGTTAGCTGTAGCGCCTTATTAGTAGCGCCCCTCCCCGCGCTACTGATACACCTAAAACCCGCGTTGCTGCTAGCCTTTTCTGTAGTAGTGTACCCCCAACAGGTCTCCGGGTTACACACCTTTATCATGGTTTATGGAGCAGAGACGGTTCTTCCTAGTGACATCTCTCATGACTAGCCCTGTGAGGCGGCTTACGTTGAAGCTGATAATGAACAAGCACGTCAGGATGCACTTGACCTATTGGAAGAGAAGCGCGACCTTGCGGCAGCCTGCTCGGCGATTTACCAGCAAGATCTACGCCATTACCACAGCAGCCGGGTTAAGTCCCAAGCCTTTCAAGAAGGTGATTTGGTGCTCCGGCTCATCCAGGATCAAACTGATGCGCACAAGCTATCCCTACCTTGGGAAGGACCCTTTGTGTTCGGCAAAAACTTGAACAACGGGTCATACTACCTTATCGATGTTCGAGGGCACAAGGACTCATGTAAGTCGGAGGAGGAGACCCGCCGGCCGTGGAATGTTGCTCATCTTCGGCCTTACTACACTTGAGCCGCTAGCTCTTATATGTACATATTTTTGGCGAAGTATATATTATGGTGAATATAATAAAGCAGGACCTTTGTCCTTTTCATTGTCAACGATCATATGTCTTCGTCATCATAATTTCAAACACCAATTGGGGGCGGGTCATATTCGAATCACGCTACTAACCCCTTTTGGCCGGCCTCCTAGTCGTATTCGAACCATAGCCGTAAACACTTAGATCATTTGGGGGCTGGATCGTATTCAAATCATAGCTTAACCCCTTTTGGTCCGGCTTACTGACCATATTCAAATCAGAGTTGTCAAACATCTCAAGGTCATTTGGGGGCTTCTTGTTCAAACATAGGTGTATTCACCAAAGAAAACATAGTTGTCGGTACCCTCTTGATCGGTGCAATGCCAACACTTGAAGGTCACTGGGGGGCTTCCTGATCGTATTCGAATCATAGCTATCGGTACCCCTTTGATCGACACAATGCCAAAAACCATTAGGGGGCTTCCTGTTTGTATTCGAATCATAGCTATTAACCCTCTAGGTCTGGCTTCCTGGTCATATTCGAACCATAGCCTCACTTTTTTATATTTGGCTTGATTTCTTGAAGTTTTTCCGGTTCTTCTTGATACTATCTTACCGTTTTATTTAAAAGTAATTTTGGTCATACAGCCTTTACTTTCATAAGCTCATATTTGAAGCTTACCATGGTTTTCATTACCCGGCTTAACACAAGAGGCGACAAGCCGCCCATAAATAATGATATCCAGCACTTGGACTTCTTGGCTTCTAAAAAGCTTTAGGGTGCTCACCCTTACTACACAGGTCACATAAACCGGCAGTACAAATTCAATATCACAGGTATGATATTGTTATTATAGTTATGTTTCAAGTTCTGATTCATACGAGACCTATCTATGACTCTTTTTTATACATCAATGGTTATATGTGAGATATTATGACCCGCCCCACGGTAAACCGCCAAGGGTTCTTGTGATCTATTTCTGTGTGCAGGATGGTTCAAAGATTTTCTTAGGCACAAGTCATACAAATGATAAGTGTAAAGAGGGTAAATATAAGAGGGTGGCTTAACAGTGTTGAGCACCAAAACATGCACGATTGCACGACAGAGCAAAGTCATTGCTACCCTATTACATGACTCCTAGAGTCCACTTGATTAAACTATTTTTCAAAAGGATTCAAATATGAGCTGCCCATCGGATCAATTTTCTTGTTGGCCTGATGCTTCCGGGTCGACCCTCTCTGCTTCTTTGTCCTGTTCTACGTCCTGGAAGGTTGATGACGACCAGTCATTGCCATTCAAAGCTTGAAACTCAGCTTCATCGTCAATTAGCTTGGACAGGTCAACTTCAGGGGCAAAGGTGTGCTTACGGATTAGGGGGATCATGCCCATCACTTTATAAGATGGTGTTGGCATCCTCTGTTTTCCCACGTCATAAGCCGGATGGTACTTGGTGAGGTCTGTCTCATTGGCAATCAGACTGACCAGAGGACGTATCTCCTTCACGCAAGCAACAAAGTCCTTCTATTCAAACGGAGTGCCATCCTCCTTGAGGCTTGGATACCCAATAGAGATGTTGGCCGGGTCTAATTCCGGTAGCCATGCTTTGGCCCGGCTCAAGGCAGTCACGGCTCCGGCTCTTGCAAATGATCGCTTTATTTCATTAAGCCGCTGGGGCAACACAAAAAGCTTCCTTAGCACATCAACCAGGAGTGTGGGGGCTTCATTGGATAGAGCAACTGTGGCCAATGCACGCTGAACACCAGAGAAAAGCTGCTCTACCAATGTGTAAACCACCTTTAGCTTTACAAGCATGTCTTGGTTGAGATTGCTGCTCCTAGGGCCTGCATAATAATCACAGAGGAGTTAAGAGCACATAATATCATCAAGGAGAATATTCAAAATTTGACAGTCATCAGGCAACTTACCAAAGATAGCAGACACCATCTGAGACACCTAGCGTTTTAAGCCGGTAAGATCAGTTGTCGCTTCCTAGAGAGCCGCCTCCGCCATCTTAGCCCGTTGGGTCAATGCAATTTTCTCCTCAGCCTAGGCATCCTTCTCAACTTTAAAGCTGACCTTCACCTTTTCTGATCCAGCCATAGTAACTTCAAACTTTGAGTTTGCTTTCTGGGTCTCAGATTCTTGCAGTTCCTGGCGGGTCTTCAACTCAGCCAGCTCTGTTTGAAGTTCAGCAGTGGTGGTCTATTCATAAACTGGATCAACATCATTATTCAAACGTTAGTTCAAAATATCAAGTCCCAAGCCTTTTGCACGCAATAACACTTGGCACATGGGGGCTAATGTCTACTTAAAAGTTCTATCTATGTGTCGGCTTAAGTGATTACGTCCCAAGCACTTTGTGAGCAAGAGTGCCTGGAACTTGGGGGCTAATGCATATTGCTTATCTAGTTACAATTTTATGATGACACCTTGGTGCTACAACCGTCCATAGCCGGGTCATAAGGGCTACATAACTTTAAGCCGGATGTTGATCAAGTCTACAACATATTTAAAATAAGTAGTAAACTTGGGGGCTGGCAGGATATGCATAATCTAAGAGTTGAAGAGATCATACCTCAAATTTAAGATGCATTTGCTTCACCATGTCCACTTCAAGATCACGGCTACTGTGTACTTGGCTGAGAAAGCCAGAGTATAGTTCACCGATGCCCTGTTGAGCATAGTTGGCGATATCAAATTGTACTTTGCATGGTTCAACATGGTCTTCCTTAGCAGAATGCTTGGCCAGCACAGTAGGTCTCCCCGTCTCAGTAAAGCCGGTCTTGGTGATCTCTACATCAACATCTTGTGGGTTGGCTGTCTTGACCAGGCTTGAAGCTTCAGGGTTTAAAGAGCCATCAACAGTTTGATCAATAGGCGGGTTAACAGTCATTGATGGCCTGTCATGAACCGGTTCAAGCGGCTCATGAACAGAGGCCTCAGGCATTGCGGTTTGCAACTTCGGCTCATTGACTGTCGGCTCTTCGGCTGGCTTGTTCTTCTTGGCCCTCTTGCTAGGTTTTGCTTTTCCACTGCATGAGTCAAAAAGGTCAGTACAAGTATAAAAGGACTGTAATGAGCAAACGATAAGTAATCATCATTACCCTGGAGCGATCTTGGAAGCTGGCATTAGACTGGATTGAGTCACCGGAAGAGGAATGTGAAGTTTCCGGATAATTTGAATCGGAAGAGTTGAACGGTTGATGAGTGAGACCCGCCAAAGGATAAAAAGAGTTTAAGTCGGGGGTGACCTCATTTTGGCGCTTCCTTAGTGTGTTCGGTAAGCTGGAGGAGAGTTCCACATCCTTGCTTGTCCGGGTCTGCCGCCAGCTCTCGTGCTGTTGTTGCTTCAAAATAAAGTGAGGATCCAGATGAGCTAAGGGGTGTGAAAATCTTACTTTTCAGGTTACTCTTTGGATTTTTTATCTTGGCAAAGGCTTGGAGTCGGAGGAAATAATAGTTACCTCTTCTTCCACTCCCTGACTCGTTCCCGTGTCATCCCGATGATAATGAGTGTCAATAAGATGATTGAAAAAGAGCCAAGGGAATCAAGGGCTACCTCTGACTCAGAGGTGTCCTCCAGTTGAAGTAATTCAGAAGCGCTAGGCTTCTTTCCTCTTTTCTAAGTGGCTCTCCTGGCGGCTTTCTTGGCCTTCCTGGCTCTCTTTGCAGCTTCATGGTCATACTCTTTATTCCAAAAGGCATCATCAGCCTGTGAAAATCGTCAAGGTTGAGTTAAAACAAAGTATTAAGGATGAAGGTAAAATAGCCAGTTCGGCGACTTAATTTGGGTGCCGGGTTAGACTTGCAGAAGGGGCTTGGGCCCACCTTCCTGCAATCAGCTAGGCTCTCATTCAGAAGAGATTTTGTCATCTCATTGATAAGGATTTCCGGTAACTCATCGGGGCTGTGACGCAGCGGATGCTTTGTGTCACATATGTAAGTGCACATTATACTGGAGCGACAGCTCAAGGGGATGATCCGCCATGCGACCCAGCACTAGACCAAATCAATGCCATTTAAATCGTTCCCCAACAGAGCCTTGACTTTGGCGATGGTAGGGCAAGCTTCTGGCGATCAGCAGCTGACAACTTGTCGGGGAGCGGATGATTGGATTTGAGGCGCAGGGCGCGAAAGCCGGGAAGCGGGTTCTCATCAGTCAGAGAAGTATCTTGGAAGTAGAACCAAGTCTGGTTACAGTCCTTGGGATGACTTGGCGGTTGCGCATAAGGAAAAATGGTGTCTCTCCGTCGTTGGATTGAGACCCCGCCAAATTCCAAACTAGGTCCGTTGGAGTATTCATTCTGGCGGTTCAAGTAAAAATATTCTCTGAAAAGTGCCAAGCTGGGCTCTTCTTCAAGGTACACCTCACAGAACACTTGAAAATTGCATATGTTAGACACAGAATTGGGTCCGATGTCTTGAGGATGGAGGTCGAAAAAGCGCAGAACGTCTCTGAAGATCTTAGAGCCGGGCGGCGAAAAGCCCTGGTTCATGTGATCAGTGAAGACAATGACCTCCCCTTCTTTGGGCCGAGGCTTTTCATCTATCGGCTTAGGGGCGCGATAAGACATGACATCCTTTTTGGGTAGATAGCCTGTTTTCACAAAATCTTCAAGTGTGTTCTCCGTGACGATGGAGCGAACCCAGTTACAGGAAGTGGTTGTTTTGGGCGGCATTGTGTAGAAAGAAGCCTAAAAAGAAAAGAATAAATTTGCTGGTTCAAGATTAAGCCGGGGGAAAAGTATTACAACACATATCAGACTAGCGGCTTATAAAGGGGCCTAATGGTATATGACTAATTACGTCAGGTTATTTAAGCCGCTGAGGGAGTCCTGGATTAGGGGGTACTCGGACAGCCAGACTATATACTTGTGTCGGACTGTGTGACTATGAAGATACAAGTTTGAAGACTTCGTCCCGTGTCCGGATGGGACTCTCCTTTGCGTGGAAGGAAAGCTTGGTGATTCGGATATGTAGATTTCCTTCTCTATAACCAACTCTGTGTAACCCTAGCCCCCTCTAGTGTCTATATAAACCGGAGGGCTTAGTCCGTAGAACAACAACAATCATAATCATAGGCTAGCTCCTAGGGTTTAGCCTCCACGATCTCGTGGTAGATCAACTCTTGTAATACCCATATCATCAAGATCAATCAAGCAAGAAGTAGGATATTACCTCCATCGAGAGGGCCCGAACCTGGGTAAACATTGTGTCCCCCGCCTCATGTTACCATTAGCCTTAGACGCACAGTTCGGGACCCCCTACCCAAGATCCGCCGGTTTTGACACCCACATTGGTGCTTCATTGAGAGTTTCACTGTGTCGTCATGGTAAGGCTTGAAGGCTCCTTTAATCATCTACAACGATGCGCTCCAGGGTGAGGTATTCCTCCCCGAACAGATCTTCGTACTCGGCGGCTTCCTACTGCGGGCCAACTCGCTTGGCCATCTGGAGTAGATCAATAACTACGCCCCTGGCCATCATGTCAGGTTTGGAAATGTGAACTACACTGCCGACATCCACGGAGACTTGATCTTCGACAGATTCGAGCCCATGTCAGGTGTGTCGTACAGTCACGATGAGCATGACTTAGATCTTCCATTGGATGGTGTTCAGGAGAACGCACCTGCAGATGCCCTGGCCTTAGATTCGGAGTAGATCGTGCCGTCCGAGGACGGGTGGATAGACCCCTCCATGGAGGCCGCACATTCATCGGCGGTAGAGCCGAACATAGACTTCGCCTCCAATGAGGTCTGTGTCATCGGACCCTCGGACTCGTCTCCGGTCATAGGCTCCGAACCGCGCACATCCGTGCCTGTCGAATCTGATTGGGCACTAATCATGGGGTTTACCTCCGCGGATATCTTTCAGCACTCCCCCTTGGGTGACGTGCTAAATTTGTTGAAATCTCTCTCTCTCTCTCTCTCTCTCTCTCTGTCAGGGGACTCTTGGCCGAAATATGTCTGGCTCAAATGGGAAGCAGACGATGAAGAAATTCGTTTCCTACCCACCACCCACTTAATAGCCACTATCGACGACTTAACCGACATGCTTGATTTCGACTCCGAAGACATGGACGGTATGGACGACGATGCCGGAGAAGAACAAGAACCACCGCCCACAGGGCGCTGGACAGCCACCTCATCATATGATATATATATGGTGGACACACGCAAAGAAAGCAATGGAGACGAGGCAACGGAGGATAACCCGCTGGAGAAGCAATCTAAGTGACGGCGTTAGTAGCGCCGCTCTAAGCCCCGCCATAGCAAAAATAGTGATACCAGCAGAAGAGACAATAGCACTCTGGATAATGCCGAAGAAGAAAACAATCCCGCCTAGCCAGACTTCGAGCAAGCCAAACGGGAGGATGGGAAAACTAGCCCTGATGAACAAGCAATGGATGGAGACTTGGAGGATGACAATTACATGCCCCTCTCCGAAGACGAGGTGAGCCTCGGCGACAATGAATTTATCATGCCTGAGGATCCCGTTGAGCAGGAACACTTCAAGCGTCGGCTTATAGCCACTGCAAAAAGCCTGAAGAAAGAGCAGCAGCAGTATCAAGCTGATCAAGATATGCTAACTGACAGATGGACTAAGGTCCTGGCAGCCGAGGAATACGGCCTCGAGCGCCCAACCAAAGGCTACCCAAAGCGCAGGTTGTTACCTCAATTCGAGGAGGAGGCACTAGAGCCTACACTACCAGCGCAGGATGCGGCTGACCGGCCACCCCGTGGCCGAGACAAAGCGGCATATCGGCCCGAACACCAGCCCGCACCCCATCGCCAAACAAACAAAAACACAAAGGCCCGGGCTACACACATGACCTGCGTGATGAATTGGAAAACAAAGCAGGACAGTCAAGATCAATCTACGGATCACGGGGGCGCGCCCCAACGCGTGCGATGACCACCATGCCGGATATACTAAATATAAATCCGGCCGGGCCAAATACTAGAGACCAGACTCAGTTGAACTGCATCGTGATGTAGCCCGGCACAGAGGCGCCGCAAACCCCCTATGCTTCACTGACGAAGTAATGGACCATGAATTCCCAGAAGGGTTTAAACCCATGAACATCGAATCATATGATGGGACAACAGACCCCGCGGTATGGATTGAAGATTTCCTTCTCCACATTCACATGGCCCGCGACGATGATCAACATGCCATCAAGTACCTCCCACTAAAGCTCAATGGACCGACTCGCCATTGGCTGAATAGCCTGCTGGCAAACTCCATTAGCAGTTGGGAGAACCTCGAAGACGCATTCCTTGATAACTTCCAGGGCACTTATGTGCGAACACCAAATGCTAATGATTTATGTCACATAACCCAATGCTACGTCTTGAGCTCGCGTTGGTTTTCCTCGAAGAGGAGAGGGTGATGCAACAAAGTGTAGCGTAAGTATTTCCCTCAGTTTTGAGAACCAAGGTATCAATCCAGTAGGAGGCTCCTCAAAAGTCCCACGCACCTACACAAACAAACTGAGAACTCGCAACCAACGCAATAAAGGGGTTGTCAATCCCTTCACGGCCACTTACGAAAGTGAGATCTGATAGAGAGATAATAATATATTTTTGGTATTTTGTAATATAGATGCAAAAAGTGAAGATGCAAATAAAGATAGATTGAAAGCAAATATGATAAGAGATAGACCCGGGGGCCATAGGTTTCACTAGAGGCTTCTCTCGAGATAGCATAAGTATTACGGTGGGTGAACAAATTACTGTCAAGCAATTGATAGAAAAGCGTATAGTTATGAGATTGTCTAGGCATGATCGTGTATATAGGCATCACGTCCATAACAAGTAGACCGACTCCTGCCTGCATCTACTACTATTACTCCACACATCGACCGACTCCTGCCTGCATCTAGAGTATTAAGTTCATAAGAAGAGAGTAACGCTTTCAGCAAGATGACATGATGTAGAGGGATAAACACATGCAATATGATATAAACCCCATCTTGTTATCCTCGATGGCAACAATACAATACATGTCTTGCAACCCTTTTTGTCACTGGGTAAGAACACCGCAAGATTGAAGCCAAAGCTAAACACTTCTCCCATGGCAAGAAAGATCAATCTAGTAGGCCAAACCAAACAGATAATTCGAAGAGACTTGCAAAGATAACTCAATCATACATAAAAGAATTCAGAGAAGATTCAAATATTATTCATAGATAAACTTGATCATAAACCCACAATTCATCGGATCTCGACAAACACACCGCAAAAAGAGATTACATCGAATAGATCTCCACAAGAGAGGGGGAGAACATAGTATTGAGATCCAAAAAGAGAGAAGAAGCCATCTACCTAATAACTATGGACCCGTAGGTCTGTGGTAAACTACTCACAACTCATCGGAGGGGCTATGGTGTTGATGTAGAAGCCCTCCATGGTCGATTCCCCCTCCGGCAGAGTGTCGACGAAGGCTCCAAGATGAGATCTCGCGGATACAGAAGGTTACGGCGGTGGAAATTGTGTTTCGTGGTGCTCCTGGATGTTTTCGGGGTCCGTAGGTATATATAGGAGGAAGAAGTACGTCGGTGGCCGCCCGAGGGGCCCACGAGATAGGGGGGCGCACCCTACAGGGGGGCGCCCTCCTATCTCGCGGGGCCCTCGAAGGCTTCTTGACTTGCACTCCAAGCTCTCTGGATCAGATTTGTTCCAAAAATCACGCTCCCGAAGGTTTCATTCCGTTTGGAATCCGTTTAGTATTCCTTTTCTTCGAAATACTGAAATAGGCAAAAAAACAGCAATATGGGTTGGGCCTCCGGTTAGTAGGTTAGTCCCAAAAATGATATAAATATGTAAAATAAAGCCCATAAACATCCAAAAGGGGTAATATAATAGCATGGAACAATCAAAAATTATAGATACGTTGGAGACGTATCAAGCATCCCCAAGCTTAATTCCTACTAGTCCTCGAGTAGGTAAACGATAAAAAGAGAAATTTTGATGTGGAATGCTACCTAGCATAATTCATAATGTAATTTTCTTCATTGTGGCATGAATGTTCAGATCCAAATGAATACAAAATAAAATTTCATATTGACATAAGAAATAGTAATAGTTCAAGCATACTAATCAAAGTAATCATGTCTTCTCAAAATAACATGGCAAAAGAAAGTTCATCCCTACAAAGTCATATAGTTAGGCTATGCTTCATTTTCGTCACACAAAGATGTTCCCAACTTCTATACCCCCGATGACAAGCCAAGCAATTGTTTCATACTTAAATAATCTCAAACTTTTTCAACCTTCACACAATACATGAGCGTGAGCCATGGATATAGCACTATGGGTGGAATAGAATATGATGATGGGGATTGTGTGGAGAAGACAAAAAAGGAGAAAGTCTCACATTGACGAGGATAATCAACGGGCTATGGAGATGCCCATCAATTGATGTCAACATGAGGAGTAGGGATTGCCATGCAAAGGATGCACTAGAGCTACAAATTCTCAATAAAGGAAAAAACTAGTGGGTGTGCACCCAACTTGCTTGCTCATGAAGACCTAGGGCATTTGAGGAAGCCCATCGTAGGAATATACAAGCCAAGTTGTATAATGAAAAGTTCCCACTAGTATGAAAAAGACAACTTATGAGACTCACTACATGAAAAACAAGGTGCTACTTTGAAGCACAAAATATGAGACTCACTACATGAAGAACAAGGTGCTACTTTGAAGCACAAGTGTGGAAAATGAGATAGTAACATTGCCCTTTTTATTTATTCTCTTTTTTTTCTTTTCTTTTATATATTTTTCTATTTCTTTTTCCCTTTTTTTTCTTTTGGGCCTTTTTTTCTTTTGGCCTTTCTTCCTTTTTTTTCTTTGGGCAATGCTCTAATAATGATGATCATCACACTTCTATTGATTACAACATAAGAATTACAACTCGAAACAAGATATGACTCTATATGAATGCCTCCGGCGGTGTACCAGGATGGTGCAATGAATCAAGAGTGACATGTATGAAAATAATGCATGGTAGCTTTGCCACAAATACGATGTCAACTACATGATCATGCAATGGCAATATGACAAAAGTAAAGTATGTCACGAAAATGAAGAACGAAACGGTGGAAAGTTGCATGGCAATATATCTTAGAATGGCTATGGAAATGCCATAATAGGTAGGTATAGTGGCTGTTTTGAGGAAGATATATGGAGATTTATGTGTGATAGAGCGTATCGTATCACGGGGTTTGGATGCACCAGCGTAGTTTGCACCAACTCTCAAGGTGAGAAATGGCAATGCACGGTACCGAAGAGGCTAGCAAAGGCGGAAAGGTAAAAGTGCGTATAATCCATGGACTCAACATTAGTCAAAAGAACTCATATATTTATTGCAAAAATTTAGAAGTTATCAAAAATCAAGTACTACGCGCATGCTCCTAGGGGGATAGATTGGTAGGAAGAGACCATCGCTCGTCCCCGACCGCCACTCATAAGGATGCACAAGCCAAGTACACTTCATGTTTCAAATTTGTTACACAACTTTAACCATACATGCATGCTAAGGGACTTACTAACTTCAACACAAGCATTCTTTGAATTCATAATCACCCAACTAGCATGACTTTAAAATCACTACCTCCATATCTCAAAACAATTATCAAGTATCAAGTTGATCATAGCATCCAATTCACCTCCTATGATAGTTTTTATTATACACAACTTGGATGCTCATCATTCTAGGACCAACTTTATGATAATAGCAAATACCATGCTGTTATAAAAGACTCTCAAAATAATATAAGTGAAGCATGAGAGACTAGCATTTTTTTCAAAATTAAGACACCACCGTGCTCTAAAAGATATAAGTGAAGCACTAGAGCAAAAACTATCAAGCTCAAAAGATATAAGTGAAGCACAAAGAGTATTCTAGCAAATTCTAATCAAATAGGCTTCTCCCAAATGGTGTGTACAGCAAGGATGATTGTGGTGAAATAAAAATCAAAGACTAATATAATACACGACTCTCCAAGCAAAACACATATCATGTGGCGAATAAAAATATAGCTCCAAGTAAAGTTACCAATGAACGAAGACGAAAGAGGGGATGCCTTCCCGGGGCATCCCCAAGCTTAGGATTTTGGCTATTCTTGAATATCTTGGAGTGCCATGGGCATCCCCAATCTTAGGCTCTTGCCACCCTTTATTCCATACTCCATAAAAGCTTTACCCAAAACTTGAAAACTTCATAACACAAAACTCAACAGGAAATCTTATAAGCTCTGTTAGTGAAATAAAACAAAATCACCACATAAGGTACTGAAATGAACTAATTCTTTAATTATTTTGGTGTTAAACCTACTGCATTCCAACTTCTTTATGGTTCATAGACTGAATTACTAGCCATAGATGCATTGAAATAAGCAAACAACACACGAAAAACAGAATCTGTCAAAAACAGAATAGTCTGTAGCAATCTGTAACTAACGCAAACTTATGGAACTCCAAATATCCTACCAAAATAGGAAGTCCTGGAAATTTTGTCTATTGAACATTGTCAAAAAGAATCAACGCAAAAGCACGTTCCTGTGATTTAACAAAATTATATTCGTGCGCGCAAAGTTTCTGTTTTTCATTAGAATCAAATCAACTATCATCGTAGGTTATCCTATAGGTTCTACTTGGCACAAACACTAATTAAAAGATAAAAACGCATCTAAACAAAGAGTAGATGCAAGATTTATTCGTAAACAGGAGCAAAAACAAAAAAAACATAAAGAAAAATTGGGTTGCCTCCCAACTTGCGCTATCGTTTAACGCCCCTAGCTAGGCATAAAAGCGAAGATAGATCTAACTATAGTGCCATCTTTGGCACTAGATTCATATCTAGCACGCATGATAGATTCATAAGGTAATTTAAATTTCTTTCTTGTAAAGTGTTCCATTCCTTTCTTTGAGGGAAATTGGAATCTAATGTTCCCTTCCTTCATATCAATAATCACACCAATCGTTCTAAGGAAAGGTTTACCAAGAATAATAGGGCAAGAAAGATTGCAATCTATATCAAGAACGATAAAATCTACGGGCACCAAATTTCTATTTGCAACAATAAGAACATCATTTATCCTTCCCATAGGCTTTTTAATGGTGGAATCTGCAAGGTGCAAATTTAAAGAGCAATCATCAAGATCATGGAAACCTAGAATATCACATAAAGTTTTCGGAATCGTGGAAACACTAGCACCCAAATCACACAAAGAAAAACACTCATAATCTTTAATTCTAATCTTTATAGTAGGTTCCCACTCATCATTAAGTTTTCTAGGTATAGAAACTTCCAAATTCAGTTTTTCATCATAAGATTTCATCAAGGCATCAACGATATGTTTGGTAAAAGCTTTATTTTGACTATAAGCATGAGGAGAATTAACAATGGATTGCAACAAGGAAATACAACCTTTTAAAGAGCAATTATCATAATCAAATTCCTTGAAATCCGAGATAGTATGTTCAATATTATTAGAAGTTGAGGATTCTCCAATCTCTCTTTTACCAACTTTAGCATTAAGATCTAAAGACTCCGAATTCTTGGGACGCCTTCTAGGCAAAGTTGATTCATCATCACTCCCATAATCATCGAAATTCATATTGCAAAACATAGATCTAATCGGAGACACATCAATAACTTTAAGATTCTCATCATTATTTTCACGGAGACTAGAAGAACATGCTTTTATAAAGCTTTCTTTTTTAGCACGCAATCTAGCGGTTCTTTCCTTGCATTCGTCAATGGAAATTCTCATTAATTTGAGAGACTCATTGATATCATGCTTAGGAGAAGAAGATCCAAGTTTAAGAGAATTAACATCAAGCGAAAGTCTATCAACGTTCCTAGCCAAATCATCAACTTTGAGCAATTTTTCTTCAAGCAAAGCATTAAAATTCTTTTGAGAAATCATAAATTCTTTCACACTATTCTCAAAATCAGAGGGCATATTATTAAAATTACCATAAGAATTATTGTAGGAATTTCCATATTTATTAGAGGGATTACTAGGGAACGGTCTAGTATTAAAATTTCCTCTATAAGCATTGTTTCCAAAACTATTCGTACCAACAAAATTCACATCCATAGATTCATTATTATTCTCAATCAAGGAAGACAAAGGCATATCATTGGGATCAAGAGGAGTATTTTTAGTAGCAAACATCTTCATAAGTTCATCCATCTTTCCACTCAAAACATTGATTTCTTATATAGCATGCACTTTTTTACTAGAAGATCTTTCGGTGTGCCATTGAGAATAATTAGACATAATATTATCAAGCAATTTTGTAGCATCTCCTAACGTAATTTCCATAAACGTGCCTCCCGCGGCCGAATCTAAGAGATTTCTAGAAGCAAAGTTCAAACCGGCATAAAAATTTTGTATGATCATCCATAAATTCAAACCATGAGTAGGGAAATTGCGAAGCATCAATTTCATTATTTCCCAAGATTGGGTAACATGCTCATGATCTAGTTGTTTAAAATTCATAATATCGTTCCTAAGATTGATGATCTTAGCGGGAGGAAAATACTTAGAGATAAAAGCATCCTTGCACTTGTTCCAAGAATCAATACTATTTTTGGGCAAAGACGAAAACCAAATTTTAGCATGATCTCTAAGTGAAAACGGAAATAACTTCAATTTGACAATATTGTTATCCGTATCTTTCTTCTTTTGCATATCACACAAATCAACAAAGTTGTTTAGATGAGTAGCGGCATCTTCACTAGGAAGGCCGGCGAATTGATCTTTCATAACAAGATTCAACAAAGTACCATTGATTTCACAAGACTCAACATCATTAAGAGGAGCAATCGGAGTACTAAGGAAATCATTATTATTGGTATTCGAGAAGTCACACAACTTGGTATTATCTTGTGCCATGGCAACAAGTAATCCAACACACAAGCAAATAGAAAAACGACAAGCGAAAAAGAGAGGAGGAGATTGGGAAAGAGAGGGCGAATAAAACGGCAAGGGTGAAGTGGGGGAGAGGAAAACGAGAGGCAAATGGCAAATAATGTAAATGCGAGGGAGATGAGTTTGTGATGGGTACTTGGTATCTCTTGACTTGAACGAAGACCTCCCCAGCAACGGCGCCAGAAATCCTTCTTGCTATGTCTTGAGCTTGCGTTGGTTTTCCTCGAAGAGGAGAGGGTGATGCAGCAAAGTGTAGCGTAAGTATTTCCCTCAGTTTTGAGAACCAAGGTATCAATCCAGTAGGAGGCTCCTCAAAAGTCCCACGCACCTACACAAACAAACTGAGAACTCGCAACCAATGCAATAAAGGGGTTGTCAATCCCTTCACGGCCACTTACGAAAGTGAGATCTGATAGAGAGATAATAATATATTTTTGGTATTTTGTAATATAGATGCAAAAAGTAAAGATGCAAATAAAGATAGATTGAAAGAAAATATGATAAGAGATAGACCCGGGGGCCATAGGTTTCACTAGAGGCTTCTCTCGATATAGCATAAGTATTACGGTGGGTGAACAAATTACTTTCAAGAAATTGATAGAAAAGCGCATAGTTATGAGATTATCTAGGCATGATCATGTATATAGGCATCGCGTCCATAACAAGTAGACTGACTCCTGCCTGCATCTACTACTATTACTCCACACATCAACCGACTCCTGCCTGCATCTAGGGTATTAAGTTCATAAGAACAGAGTAACGCGTTAAGCAAGATGACGTGATGTAGAGGGATAAACACATGCAATATGATATAAACCCCATCTTGTTATCCTCGATGGCAACAATACAATATGTGTCTTGCAACCCTTTCTGTCACTGGGTAAGAACACCGCAAGATTGAACCCAAAGCTAAACACTTCTCCAATGGCAAGAAAGATCAATCTCGTAGGCCAAACCAAACTGATAATTCGAAGAGACTTGCAAAGATAACTCAATCATACATAAAAGAATTCAGAGAAGATTCAAATATTATTCATAGATAAACTTGATCATAAACCCACAATTCATCGGATGTCGACAAACACACCGCAAAAAGAGATTACATCGAATAGATCTCCACAAGAGAGGGGCAGAACATTGTATTGAGATCCAAAAAGAGAGAAGAAGCCATCTAGCAAATAACTATGGACCCGTAGGTCTATGGTAAACTACTCACAACTCATCGGAGGGGCTATGGTGTTGATGTAGAAGCCCTCCGTGGTCGATTCCCCCTCCGGTAGAGTGCTGGCGAAGGCTCCAAGATGAGATCTCGTGGATACAGAAGGTTACGGTGGTGGAAATTGTGTATCGTGGTGCTCCTGGATGTTTTCGGGGTCTGTGGGTATATATAGGAGGAAGAAGTACGTTGGTGGCTGCCTGAGGGGCCCACGAGACAGGGGGGCGTGCCCTCCTATCTCGTGGGGCCCTCGGAGGCTTCTTGACTTGCACTCCAAGCTCTCCGGATCAGATTTGTTCCAAAAATCACGCTGCCGAAGGTTTCTATCCATTTGGACTCCGTTTGATATTCCTTTTCTTCGAAATACTGAAATAGGCAAAAAAACAACAATATGGGCTGGGCCTCTGGTTAGTAGGTTAGTCCCAAAAATGATATAAATTTGTAAAATAAAGCCCATAAACATCCAAAACGGGTAATATAATAGCATGGAACAATCAAAAATTATAGATACGTTGGAAACGTATCACCCAACAGCCCGGAGAGTCAGCCAGGAAATTCTGGACTCGCTTCCTAACTGAAAAGAACCAAATTGTCGACTGTCCAGATGCCAAAGTCCTAGCGGCCTTTAAACACAACATCTATGATGAGTGGCTCGCCCGACACCTCGGCCAAGAGAAGATAAAAGTCCATGGCAGCCCTCACGACACTCATGGCCCGCTTTTGTGCGGGCGAGGATAGATGGTTCGCTCCTAGCAACAACACATGAAGAAAGCCCGGCACCTCAGACACCAGAGATAGCAACGGCAAGCCCCGACGCAACAAACACAATCGTCGCAATAATAGCGATGACGCAGAAGACACGACCGTCAATGCTGGTTTCAGTGGCTCTAAGTCCGGTCAGCGGAAAAAGCCATTCAAAAGGAATAATCTGGACCCGTCCAGTCTGGACCGCATACTCGACTGTCCATGCCAAATTCATGGCACCCCAGGAGCACCAGCCAATCATACCAACTGAGAAGGCTGGGTCTTCAAACAAGCCAGCACGTCAGGTGCAAAAAACAGGGAGAAGGAGTCGCAAAGCAATGACGATGACGAGGAGCCCCGACTACCGAACACAGGAGGACAAAACAAATTTCCCCCGCAAATCAAAAGGGTGAACATAATAAACGCCACCCATATTCCCAAGCAGGAGCGGGTGTGCACTCTCAAGAAGGACGACACAACGGAGCTTGTCACCCCAAAATATAACCTATGGTCTTACGGCCCGATCACCTTTGATCGTACGGATCGCCCAGCCAATACCAGTCAGGGAAATTCAGCCGCACTAGTCCTGGACCCAATAATTGACGGATTCCACCTCAGACGAGTCCTTATGGACGGAGGCAACAGTCTGAACCTGCTGTATCAGGACAGAGTGTGTAAGATGGGCATCGATCCTTTAATGATCAAACCCACTAAAACCACCTTTAAAGGTGTTATACCAGGTGTGCAATCCTGTTGTACAGGCTCTGTCACTCTGAAGGTAGTCTTTGGACCACCGAATAATTATCGTACAGAAGAATTAATCTTCGACATCGTCCCTTTTCGCAGTAACTACCATGCTCTGCTCGGATGAACCGTGTTTGCTCAATTCAACGCGGTGCCACATTATGCCTACCTCAAGCTCAAGATGTCCGGTCCGTGCGGCGTCATAACAGTTAATGGCAAGGTGTCCGTGCCGAAGAGTATACCACCGCCTTAACAGTAGGAGCAACAAGTGGCATCTTTCAATCGAACCTTGAGTCGACGACCAAGCTCCCGGACACCATCAAAGGAGTCCGAACTACTTCGCGGCAGGATAGCGCGGCTCGTCAGGAGCTCAATTAAAACACTCTGGCAGTAAACGGAGGCAAAGCTAGGATAGGCCACACATTGCGGCTTAACCGTTCCGTGGCACACAAATTGCATTTTCTTTGCAGGTCCACTTCTGTAGGCCATCACTGGCGACATGGCAACCAGGCCTACGAGAGGATGGACCTACCAAGGAAGGAAATAGATTGATTGCGTACGGGAATCATTAGATATTCCCCTTGATGATCATCCGATTATTACCTGGATCCGCACACGGGTTCCCTCCCCCGGTCACAGCAGGTTCTGAAGTCATATTTCCTTTTATCACACTATTTGTACTCATACACTTCGACGTATTATTCAATTGCAATATGTGGCTTTGTATGACGTTTACTTGCCGCTCTTTCTTATTGATATCCTTTTTCATATGGCATCCATATACTACGATATGCCTTAATACGCTAGGGGCCTCGTTGTACCCATAATACGGCAATAAAGTCCGAACACCTTCACGGTCGTTCGGCACCCCGAACTTATAGCATTATATGCATCGGCTCCGAATCATGTCTTGGGTCAATAGTTGGGTTTGCCCGGCTCCCATGTTTTGCCGCCTTACGTTCCGCTATATCGGCTAAGGTGGCACATGGAGAACTACTGCGATTGTGTCCCGGTTCTTCCGGACGAGCGCCTTAGTAGAGAAAGCCGAAAACTGACTGTGATGATACGGCGAGAGCTGGTCAGCTGTTCGAGAGGTTCCAAAATCTTTAAGGATTTCTTTCGCATTATGCGATAACTAATGCAGCGTGTGAGGGATCGGCTTTTCCTTCTGATCAGGTGCTTATAGAGCCCTAGTGCAGTCTTCCGAACACCAGGGGTTGCGCCTACCTTCCTTTTATCAAACTCCTATGGCTAAGTGAGAGTGATAAAGCCCTATAATCTGACTGCCTGGTTCGTTGCACTGAACACCTCCTTCAAGGACCCACAACTGGGGTAAAGAGTGCTCAGATTTATCCCGAACACCCCCGTACTTCCTACGTGGGGGCAGAAGCCGACGACTGGCCAACTCTGAGGATTAACATATGAAACGGCCGCACAGGAGGAAAAAATTTCAAATAACAGGCAGTAAATAATAGAAATGACCTTGTTTAACATTACATAGGACAACATGAATGTATTCATGGGAAGATAATGTCCTTGGCGCATTGCTCCGCCACAAGAGGGATCCTTTCAGGACACTATCATAATATAACTCAGGCTTGCGGTGCTCCTTCCCCTCTGGTGGTCCTTCAGTCATCAGCTTTTCAACATCCATCTTTGCCCAGTGCACCTTCGCACGGGCGAAGGCCATTCGTGCACCCTCCATACAGACCGACCGCTTGATGACTTCAAGTCGAGGGCAGGCACTCACAAGCCGCTTTACGAGCCCGAAGTAACTACTGGGAATCGGCTCGGCAGGCCATAGCTGGATAATTAAATCCTTCATGGCTAGTTTGGCCGCCTTATGCGGTTCAATTAGCTGCTTCAGCAGATCGACAAAGGGCACTGGATACACCGGCGCCAGATATTGCTACCAGAAGAGCTTCTCCGCAGTGCTCCTTTCTTCGGCTTGATATAATTGTGCGGCATCAGATATGCTCCGTGGCAGCTCCGCAAACACCCCTGGAGAAATCCAAATTCATGTTAGCAACGTGATTTTCTCCCCAAATATTTGCTTTGCATAGCAAAAAGCCTTACCCGCGGCGATCTTCCTCGCCTCTTGGATTTCCTGTTGGGCGCCTTGGGCTTCCCCCCCGGGCATCGTGTGTGGCTTGATGAGCCTTGGTGAGTTTGGATTCTTTCTCCGTTGAACTCTGCTCCAAGGTCTCACATTTCTTCACGGCCTCTTGAAGCTCTCGCTCAGCTTCAATAACCCTGGCCTCATGCTTTTCACGAAGAGCTTGCTCTGCGGCTGCCTTGTTCTCGGCTTCGGCCACAGCCTTCTTAAGAGCCTCAACTTCGGCCGTCGCCCCTAGACCACATCATAAAAATATTTTTTCATCATACTAAATTATTCATTCACGCTGAATACGAACAAGGTTTTTGCATACCATGGTTATCCTCCAACTGCTTCTTCACTCGGCCGATCTCTTCTTCGGCCCGCTCCAGACTTTGCTTCAGTCTAGAGACTTCCGCAGTATGAGAGGCGGCAGTCGCTACTGACGCCTACTTATCAAAAAGGGGAAGAGAGGCCATAAGGTGAGTCTCCTACGAGCATATATTTGATCCCCTGTCCGGTTCTTTGTTTCACCGAACAGTGTATCAGGGGCCACTACCTATACTACAACACTCTTTGAAACCCCACAAAACATACCTCAAAGCCCGTTATAAGGCTGATGCAAGCTTCATTCAGCCCACTCTCAGCGGACTGAATCTTCTCAATCACCGCACCCATAAGGGCACATTGTTCTTGAACGATGGAGGCGCTCTTCAGAGCTGCCAATAAAGTATCTGGCACCTCTAGTTGGATAGAGGGTGCTGGTGGAACGGGCGCACCCCCTCCGTCTGAGGGAGGCTGCCTGCCTGATTCCTGAGTCGTATCGGTTTCCGGGATGGTGTCCGGCTGGAGGCCGAATTTGAGATAGCCCCCACTGTCGATGTCCATGGGAGCCTTTTCTCCCATGTGTCCGGCCACCAAAGTTTGACCCCGTGGCGCTACCTTGACAGTCTTTTTGCCCCCTCCTTGGCCTAGGTCCCTTTGGGACGATGCCTCGGTATCACTCACATGTTTTGGGGAGGGGGCCTTCGGGGGTGTCCTGCTGTCCATAGCATCCGAGCTCAGTAAATCCTCCGATGAGGATTGTTCGGTGCGCGACCTCACCGGACTATGAACAAAAAAGGCATGGCTCAATGATTAAAACGCCATACAATAGTGAGTCTGGATGTGTAACATGTTCTGGTTTTATATACTCACGATCTCACCAGGGGCTGGGCCCTGGGATCCCACTCCGGACTACAGTCGATAGCGGCGGTGAATTCCTTCGGAAAGGGGTTTTCCCTTCTTAGGCGACTCGGCCTCCGAGGATGTGGAGGCTGTCCTTTTATTTCTTCCCTTTGTTGGGGATTGGTTTTCCTCCTCTTCCTCGTCCTCTTTGGTGGAAGAGTGGGCCTTGGAGTCTTCGGATATTCTGTCCGAAGTGCCACGGCGACGAAGGCTGCCCTGGTCTCTTTGGCCTCCCTCTCGGCCTTCTTCTTTGGTGCCTTGTAAGGCACCGGGACCAGCATCTTCATCAGAAGTGGGCCAGCCGGTTCTTCTGGCAGTGGGGCCGGACAGTAGATCCGCCCCGCCTTCTTCGTCCAGCCCTGGGAGAGTTGTGGAAAACACATTAAGCATTTCCCTTGGATTATGCAAATAAAACGTATGACTTGCCAACATGTAGTGACTTACCGAACTTGCAGGACGGGACAGTTGGTACCCGCAGTCCTCGGTCGAGTCCGGCCACGATTTGCCGGACTTGAAGAGCACCTTCCAGATGTCTTTGTGCGAGGAGCCAAAGAACTCTAGCAGGGTCTGGTGCTTGGCCGGGTCGAATTCCCATAAATTGCAGGCCCTGTGTTGACAAGGAAGAATCCGGCGAACTAACATCGCCTGGACTACATTGACAAGTTTGATGTTCTTGTCTTCCATATTCGTGAAGCGCGTTTGGAGCACCGACAACTCATCGGGCGAAGACCAGATCAGGCCCTTCTTGGGCCAGGACGTAAGCCGCAGGGGAGCTCCGAACCGGAATTCGGGAGTGGCGGCCCATTCCATGCCGCACGGCTCAGTGACATAGAACCACTGCTGTTGCCACTCTTTGACGGAATCATTGAAAGTACCTCATGGCCATGTGACGTTGGGCATCTTGCTCACTATGGCGCCTCCGCACTCGATGTGCTCGCCGCTCACTACCTTGGGATTCACATTAAAAATCTTCAGCCATAAGCTGAAGTGTGGCGAGATGCGGAGAAAGGCCTCGCACACGACGATGAATGTCGAGATGTTGAGGAAGGAATTGGGGGATAGATCATGAAAATCGATCTCATAGTAATACATGATGTCGCGAATGAATGGGTGGAGGGGAAACCCTAGCCCACGGAAAAAATGAGGGAGAAATACAACCCTCTCATGGGGTTTCAGGGTTGGGACGATCTGTCCCGCCGTCGGGAGACGATGGCTGATTTTCTTGGCCAGATACCCAGCCTCCTGAAGCTTTTTGATATCCTTCTCCCGGACGGTAGAGGCCATCCACTTCATCCTGCTTCGGATCTGGACATTTTCGGAGGGACTTTATGGGCGGAGAAGACGAACGCTTGGGCACTGGAGCTCGAGTGGGAGAGAATGGATGAGCAGAGGAACGAGAAGGCGTCGGTGAAAAAGGAGGAGTCCTTATCTCCTTATAAAGGCAACAGGGATCCTGCGCCTCCCCACTTGCCCGGTAAACTCGCTTATTCCCCAAACGCCGCGTTGATAGCGCGGTTGGGTTACCCACACCCGTATTGATGAAAATCCCGTAATAAGGGGACACGATCTCTGCTTCGACAAGACGTGCTAATAAAACCGCCTCGCAAGATGTGCAGTAGCAGGTTGAGTAAAACGGTACGAATAATGACCGGGCCGCCGCGTGATATCACGCTATGAAAAGTTGTCAGCAGAATAGACTCGTGGAATATTTTACTCTTTTCGGTGGTATGTGGAATTTGTTTTGCATATCCAGACACGATTCTTGTGTTCAAGATCTACTTTGGAGTATTCAAAGAGGGAACCTGCCTTGCAATGCCGAAGACAATCTACGCGCCTGACTCATCGTCATTGAAGCCTGGTTCATGGGCTACTGAGGGAGTCCTGGATTAGGGGGTACTCGGACAGCTGGACTATATACTTGTGTCGGACTCATCGCCATTGAAGCCTGGTTCAGGGGCTACTAAGGGAGTCCTGGATTAGGGGGTACTCGGACAGCCCGACTATATACTTGTGCCGGACTGTTAGACTATGAAGATACGAGATTGAAGACTTCGTCCCGTGTCCGGATGGGACTCTCCTTTGCATGGAAGGCAAGCTTGGCGATTCGGATATGTAGATTTCCTTCTCTGTAACCGACTCTATGTAACCCTAGCCCCCTCCAGTGTCTATATAAACCGGAAGGCTTAGTTTGTAGAATAACAACAATCATAATCATAGGCTAGCTCCTAGGGTTTAGTCTCTACGACCTCGTGGTAGATCAACTCTTGTAATACTCATATCATCAAGATCAATCAACCAAGAAGTAGGGTATTACCTCCATCGAGAGGGCCCAAACCTAGGTAACATTGTGTCCCCCGCCTCCTGTTACCATTAGCCTTAGACGCATGATAACCCGCAAGTATACGGGATAGTTGTAGCCTCTTTCCATAAGTAAGAGTGTCGAACCCAACAAGGAGCTAAAGGTAGAAAAAATACTCTCTCAAGTCCTATTGGCCACTGATACGACTCTACGCATGCTTGACGTTTGCTTTACCTAGAACAAGTATGAAACTAGAAGTACTTTATAGGTGTGATAGGATAGGTTTGCAAGATAATAAAGAACACGTAAATATAAACTAGGGGTTGTTTAGATAAAGAAGCAATAAAGTAAATATAACGAGTGTGCAAAAAGTGGTGGTAGGAGTTGTGAAATTGCCCCTAAGCAATTGACTACGTTACTAGACCGGTAATCACTATTGCAATTCTATTTGAGGGAGAGGCATAAGCTAACATACTTTCTCTACTTGGATCATATGCACTTATGATTGGAACTCTAGCAAGCATCCGCAACTACTAAAGATTCAGTAAGGTAAAACCCAACCATAGCATTAAAGTATCAAGTCCCCTTTATCCCATACGCAACAACCTACTTACTCGGGTTTGTGTTTCAGTCACTCACGCAACCCACTATAAGCGAATCATGAACGCATTGCAACACCCTACAGTGGGAATCCCTCATGCTTGCGCGACATGGAGGGAACCATAGGGCAGCACCAATAATAAAACATGCAACTCAAACCAATCATAGCAATTCATCAATCACCGATAGGACAACGAAAATCTACTCAGACATCATAGGATGGCAACACATCATTGGATAATAATATGAATCATAAAGCACCATGTTCAAGTAGAGGGTACAGCGGGATGTGGGAGAGTGGACCGCTGAATACAGAAGGGGGAAGGTGATGGAGATGTTGGTGAAGATGACGGCGGTGTTGGTGAAGATCGCGGTGATGATGATGGCCCCCGGCAGCGCTCCGGCACCACCGGAAGCAAGGGGGGAGAGGGCCCCTTCTTCTTCTTCTTCCTTTACCTCCTACCTAGATGGGAGAAGGGTTTCCCCTCTGGTCCTTGGCTCCCATGTCTTGGGAGGGGCGAGAGCCCCTCCGAGATTGGATCTATCTCTCTGTTTCTGCATTATGTGATTCTACCCCTTCACTGTTTCCTTTATATCTAGAGATCCGTAACTCCGATTGGGGTGAATCTTTCACCCAGATTTTTCTCAAAAGATTAGCTTTCTTGCGGCAAAAGAAGGGCATCAACCGCCTTACGGGTGGCCCACGAGAGTCCAGGGCACGCCCAGGGGGGGAGGGAGCGCCCCCCTGTCTCGTGGCCACCTCGGACACTGTTTCGTGCTGATTCTTCCTCCGGAAAATCCCAAATATTCTAAAATAATTCTCCGTCCGTTTTTATCCCGTTTGGATTCCGTTTGATATGGGTTTCCTACGAAACATAAAACATGCAACAGATAGGAACTGGCACTGGGCACTAGATCAATATGTTAGTCCCAAAAATAATATAAAAAGTTGCCAAAAGTATATGAAAGTTGAAGAATATTGGCATGGAACAATCAAAAATTATAGATACGACGGATACGTATCAACGCACATTTCGGGACCCCCTACCCAAGATCTTCCGGTTTTGACACTGACAGCTGCCATGAGCAGTTTCGATGTTATCTATTGAGCATTGCAATTAAAGCCGGTGGTATGAGCCGCCATGGCTAGGTGGATCTATCAAAGTGTAGTTTTTGGCTAAGTGTCACACAAAAAGTTTTCACATATTGCAATCATTATTTTGAATCAACGGCAGTACAGAAAAGGAAATAAATCAAGACCTAAAAAACCAGTACACATGAGTTCATAAGCTCTAAGGGGATCTCTCTTCAAGGAAAAATGATCCGTTGGTATGGAAGGTGGAGGCAAAACTACCACCGCATAAGTTCTGCGCCGTTTTCAGATCAAAGAGGGTCATGGTGCAGGCACTAAGGATGAACTACGACGAACTACGAAGAACACGGGGAGGTTCAGAAACCCTAATGCAGATCTGGGGTGCCAGAAAAGAACTACTTATAGATGCAGATCGACTATGGAGGGGTGCCGCTGTTCTCTGCTTCGTTCAGGGTGATGCAGCAGCCAAGGATGAGGACGACGGTGTGCTCTGCGGCGGCTGCGGAGCTCGAGCGTTAGAGGGTCGCGAGAGGAAGAAGGTAATGGAAAAGGGGGAGAATGAGAAGAAGACTGGTCATGGCTATTTATAAGGAAAGACTAATAAGTGGGCACGAAAAACGAGGAGACTAAAACATGGTTATCCAGCTGCCCAGACGCCTTGATTTTCGGAGCAGTTATTAAAGATAAAGATCTATTGAGATATGTTGCAAATTAATGACAGGTGACGTCGTGGCGGGTTATAAATTCTCGCACAGTTGAAGAAGAGAAGAGTTTTTCTAAAGTATTGAGGATTGACATGAACCAGTTCAAATCAATCTGGGGCCTAATGTTGGGGATATAAATATTAGGTATGAGCCGCCCAAGAGGGGTCGGGTTATACCTATGGCGATGCTTAATATGAAGCCCAAGACGATACTTGAAGATGGCGGTTCAGTTAAGGGCCCAAGGCCCAAAGGCGGCTCAAGGCCCGTAGAGATAAACCGTCGTGTATGTATGACTTGTATTGTAAGGCAAGAATAGATAGTCACCGAGCCGGACACTATTTATGAGTCGGTCGGGACTCCGTGAGCCGCTGGGCATCGACCTATGTATATAAAGGGATGACCCGGCGGCGGTTCCGGACAAGTAAGAAAAGATCGAAAGCTAGGTCAAGTGGATTTGCTCCCTGGTAATCGAGACATAAGGAATACCACCTCAAACTGGATTAGGCCTTTACCTTCACCGCAAGGGGCTGAACCAGTATAAACTCATGTGTCCTTTGTCCCGTTTAACCCCTTTAAGCTTCCTAGTTGCGATGGCTCCAAGTCTAAGTACTTTTTCTAGGACATCTGCCGTGACCTTTCCACGACAGCGCTCCCCCTCCGATCTTGTGGGCTCCTCGTGGACCCCCCTTGACTTGTTCTCGACACCAAAAATTCCTATAAATATAGAAACCCCGATAAATAAAGCTAGATTGGAAGTTCCGCCGCCGTAAGCCTCTGTAGCCACAAAAAAACAATCAGGACCCTATTCTGGCACCCTACAGGAGGGGGAATCCATCACCGGTTCACATCTTTATAAACCTTAAGAAAAACCAAAAATTTAGTTAGTTTACTATCCATGCTTGTAGTAGTAATTGAAATAAAACCCAAAAAGATTTCCCGTTCTTCTTTTGCTTGTTGGGAGCTTTCCCGTGTAAATAGTTTTATTTCTTTTCTTTCCTTTGGGGGACGAGAGGAGAAGACCATAATGAAAATGTTTAAGTGGCTCTCGTATGCATAATTGTTGATTTAATCAAGAGCCCATATTTCCTTGTCTTCTCCCTTGAATTGAATGCTTGCAGATTCCAGCTTAGTCCAATGCACGTGCACTATTATTATTATCCACACCATTCGGTCGTGCAAGTGAAAGGCAATAATGACGATATATGATGGACTGATTGAGATGAGAGAAGCTGGTATGAACTCGACCTCTCTTGTTTTTGTAAATATGCTTAGTTCATCGTTCCTGATTCAACCTATTATGAATAAACATGTTTGCAATGACATTTAGAGATTATAGTTGCTTATGCCATGCTTAATTAGCTAGGAGCTTATAATGGTTTACCTTGTGTGCCAACATGCTATTAAAATGGTTGTGATGTGTTATGATAGGGTGGTATCCTCCTTTGAATGATTCGAGTGACTTGACTTGGCACATGTTCACGCATGTAGTTGAAACAAAATCAACATATCCTTCATGATATTTATGTTCATGGTGGATTATACCCTACTCATGATTGCACTCAGTGTTGATTAATTTTAATGCATGTTCATGACTGTTGTCGCTCTCCCAGTTGGTCACTTCCCAGTCTTTTGCTAGCCTTCACCTGTACTAAGCGGGAATACTGCTTGTGCATCCAAACTCCTTAAACCCCAAAGTTATTCCATATGAGTCCATACCTTCCTATATGCGGTATCTACTTGCCGTTCCAAGTAAATTTGTATGTGCCAAACTCCAAACCTTCAAATGAAATTCTGTTTTGTATGCTCGAACAGCTCATGTATCAACTAGGGTTGTCTATATCTTCCATGTTAGGCGGGTTATTCTCAAGAGGAGGGGACTCCGCTCCTCATTCACGAGAAAATGGCTGGTCACTGGGATGCCCAGTCTCATGCTCAAAATCAAATCAAAATAATTGCAAACAAAACTCCCCCGGGATTATTGCTAGTTGGAGGCACCCGTTGTTTCGGGCAGACCATGGATTGATGCTTGTTGGTGGTGGGGGAGTATAAACTTTACCATTCTGTTTGGGAACCACCTATAATGTGTATAGCATGGAAGATATCGAGATCTCTTAGTTGGTATGTTGACAGTGAAAGTATACCGCTCAAAATGTTATTTAATCTCTATTTCAAAATCGAGCTCTGGCACCTCTACAAATCCTTGATTCCCTCTGCGAAGGGCCTATCTATTTACTTTTATGTTGAGTCATCACCCTCTTATTAAAAAGAACCCGCTGGAGAGCACCGCTCTCATTTGCATGCATTACTATTAATTTATATTGGGTATGGCTATGACTGGATCTCTTTTACCATGAATTACAATGTTTAGTCAGTCCTTGATCTTTAAAGGTGCTCTGCATTTATGTTTTGCGGTCTCAGAAAGGGCTAGCGAGATACCATCTTGTTATATCATATTATGATTGTTTTGAGAAGTGTTGTCATCCGAGATTTATTATTATTGCTCGCTAGTTGATTATGCCATTGATATGAGTAAACATGAGACCTAAATGTTATTGTGAATATGGTTGGTTCATAATCTTTGCTGAAAACTTGAATGCTAGCTTTACATATTTGCAACAACAAGAGCAAACAGAGTTTCTAAAAGTTTTTCTTTATCACTTTCAGTTTGTCAACTGAATTGCTTGAGGACAAGCAAAGGTTTAAGCTTGGGGAATTGATACGTCTCCGTCGTATCTACTTTTCCAAACACTTTTGCCCTTGTTTTGGGACTCTAACTTGCATGATTTGAATGGAACTAACCCAGACTGACGCTGTTTTCAGCAGAACTGCCATGGTGTTATTTTTGTGTAGAAATAAATGTTCTCAGAATGACCTGAAAATCCACGGAGCAACTTTTCAGAATTAATTAAAAATACTAGCGAAAGAATCAGCATCAGGGGGCCCACACCCTGTCCACGAGGGTGGGGGGCGCGCCCCCTCCCCTAGGGCGCGCCCCTGCCTCGTGCCCCCCTGGATGTCCACCGACCTCAACTCCAACTCCATATATTTTCTTTCGCGGAGAAAAAAAATCAAAGAGAAAGTATCATCGTGTTTTATGAGACGGAGCCGCCGCCAAACCCTAATCTCTCTTGGGAGGGCTGATTTGGAGTCCGTTCGGGGCTCCAGAAAGGGGGATTCGTCGCCGTCGTCATCATCAACCATCCTCCATCACCAACTTCATGATGCTTACCGCCGTGCGTGAGTAATTCCATTGTAGGCTTGCTGGACGGTGATGGGTTGGATGAGATGTACCATGTAATCAAGTTAGTTTTGTTAGGGTTTCATCCCTAGTATCCACTATGTTCTGAGATTGATGTTGCTATGACTTTGCTATGCTTAATGCTTGTCACTAGGGCCCGAGTGCCATGATTTCAAATTTGAACCTATTATGTTTTCATGAATATATGTGATTTCTTGATCCTATCTTGCAAGTCTATAGTCACCTATTATGTGTTATGATCCGACAACCCCAAAGTGACAATAATCAGGATACTTCTTAGTGATGACCGTAGTTTGAGGAGTTCATGTATTCACAATGTGTTAATGCTTTGGTCCGGTACTCTATTAAAAGGAGGCCTTAATATCCCTTAGTTTCCATTAGGACCCCGCTGCCACGGGAGGGTAGGACAAAAGATGTCATGCAAGTTCTTTTCCATAAGCATGTATGACTATATTCAGAATACATGCCTACATTACATTGATGAACTGGAGCTAGTTCTGTGTCATCCTATGTTATAGCTATTACATGAGGAATCGCATCCGACATAATTATCCATCACTGATCCACTGCCTACGAGCTTTTCACATATTGTGCTTTGCTTGTTTACTTTACCGTTGCTACTGTTACAATTACTACAAAACTGCTACTGTTACTTTTGCTACTGTTACCGTTACTTCCATACTACTTTGCTACTAAATACTTTGCTGCAGATACTAAGTTATCCAGGTGTGGTTGAATTGACAACTCAACTGCTAATACTTGAGAATATTCTTTGGCTCCCCTTGTGTCGAATCAATAAATTTTGGTTGATTACTCTACCCTCGAAAACTGTTGCGATCCCCTATACTTGTGGGTTATCACTTATCTGTGGTGACAATGGGATATTCATGTGATCCACTTGATGTATGTTTTGGTGATCAACATGCGGGTTATGTGACCTTGTGAACCTATGCATAGGGGTTTGGCACACGTTTTCGTCTTGACTCTCTGGTAGAAACTTTGGGGCCACTCTTTGAAGTTCTTTGATTAGTTTGAATAGATGAATCTGAGATTGTGTGATCCATATCGTATAATCAAACCCGCGGATACTTGTGGTGACATTGGATTATCTAGGTGACATTAGGGTTTTGGTTGATGTGTTTCTTATGGTGTTATTTTAGTACGAACTCTAGGGTTGTTTGTGATACTTATAGGAATAGGCCAATAGATCGATCAGAAAGAATAACTTTCAGGTTGTTTCGTACCCTACAATAATCTCTTTGTTTGTTCTCCGCTATTAGTGACTTTTGAGTGAATCTTTGTTGCACGTTGAGGGATTGTTATATGATCCAATTATGTTATCAGAGAACTTGCACTAGTGAAAGTATGAACCCTAGGCCTTGTTTCCAAGCATTGCAATACCGTTTCGCTCACTTTTATTACTTGCTACCTTGTTGTTTTATATTTTCATATTACAAAAACCTATATCTACCATCCATATTACACTTGTATCACCATCTCTTCGCCGAACTAGTGCACCTATACAATTTACCATTGTATTGGGTGTGTTGGGGACACAAGAGAATCTTTGTTATTTGGTTGCAAGGTTGTTTGATAGAGACCATCTTCATCCTATGCCTCCCACGGATTGATAAACCTTAGGTCATCCACTTGAGGGAAATTTGCTACTGTCCTACAAAACACTGCGTTTGGAGGCCCAACACGAGTCTACAAGAAGAAGGTTGCGTACTAGACATCAGCTGCCTGTACTCCTAGTGCCACCGTGCTTGGGGCACTGGGATGTGCAGATGCCGCCGACCTTGGCGGGCATGCACCAGTGGCAGAGGAGGAGGGGAGGAGGAGCACGAGAGGATGAGGCGCCGAGGGTGGACTTGCCCTTGCTGCTGCCGGAGCTGCTGCCAAAGAGGCCCATTTCTAGGGTTTGGCGTGTCACCGGCGAGGAAGTAGGAAGGGTGGGGGGGCAGATGTGGACGGAAGTAGATGAGGCCGGCCCCCGCCGCACGCACGGGTTAAAAAAGGACGCTTCCACTGGCTGACTAGTGGGCCCGCTGTCGATGGTCGTCATAAATTAGACGATGGGTGGTAGTTGGGTGGCCGCCAAGTGGGACCGAGGCGGACACCGAGGAGATGCGCGGTGCGTCCGCGCCGATACATTTCAACCGCAATTTTGGGCCAGAAATGGGTCGGCGTGGACGCGAAGCGGACGACTTTTGGGAATGGGTTGGCGCGTTGGGCTAGTGTTTTTGTCCGCGCCAACCCAAACAGACATGGGCGGACGAAATGGGTCAACCCAATGGATTTGCTCTAAAAACAGCCATGATGCATGACCACTGTGAGAAGGAGCCATCCCTCCCTCTGAGGGAGTCCTGGATTAGGGGGTATCCGGACAGCCGGACTATATACATCGTCCAGACTATTGAAGCATGAAGATACAAGACTCGAGACTCCAGCCCGTGTCCGGATGGGATTGCGTGGAAGACAAGCTTGGCGATCCGGATATTGTATTTCCTTCCTTATAACCGACTCCATGTAAACCCTAGCTCTCTCCGGTGTCTATATAAACCGGAGAGGATGGTCCTTAGGAGGCCGATCACATTTCCAATCATACCATCATAGGCTAGCTCCTAGGGTTTAGCCTCTACGATCTCGTGGTAGATCTACTCTTGTACTACTCATATCTTCAATATTAATCAAGCAGGAAGTAGAGTTTTACCTCCATCGAGAGGGCCCGAACCTAGGTAAACATTGTGTCCCTTGCTTCCTGTTACCATCAGCCTGAGACGCACAGATCGGGACCCCCTACCCGAGATCCATCGCTTCGAGGTTTGATGGCGTCTTCAATCGCCAACAACACGGTCTAGGGCGAGACTTTTCTCCCCGGACAGATCTTTGTGTTCGGCGGCTTCGCACTGCGGGCCAATTCGCTTGGTCACTTGGAGTAGATCGACAGCTACGCCCCTGGCCACCAGATCAGGTTCGGAAACTTGAACTACACGGCGAATATTCGCGGAGACTTGATCTTCGACGGATTCGGCCCTGTGCCAGGAGCGTCGGACAGTCATGACGAGCACGGCCTAGACCTGTTGTCGGACAATGCTCGGGACATCACCCTTGCAGTAGCCCCGGATCTAAATCTGGAGCAGGTTGCGTTGCCCATGGACGGAGGGGTAGACCCCGCCCTGCAGGCCGCATACTCATCGGCGATGGAGCCGAACTCAGGTCTCACCTCTGTGGAGGCCTATAACCCCGGGCCCTCGGACTCGTATCCGGTTGTTGGTTCCAGTCCGCACACCCCCGAGCCAGCCGAGCCAGGTTGGGCTCCGGTAATGGAGTTTACCGTTGCGGACATCATTCAGCACTTGCCCTTTGGCAACATGCTGAACTCATTAAAGTCTCTGTCTTTGTCAGGAGGCTCTGGGCCGAACTATGTCCGGCCCGAGTGGGAAGCAGGTGACCAAGGAATTCGCTGCCCACCCACCACCCACTTCATTGCCATGGTCGATGATTTAACTGACGTGCTTAACTTCGACTTCGAAGACATCAATGGTATGGACGACGATGCAAGAGACGTACAGGAGCCACCGCTCACAAGGCGGTGGACAGCCACCTCTTCATACGTATATATATGGTGGACACTCCAAAAGAAACCAATGGCGATGAGGCAACGGAGGATAACCCCTCCAAGAAGAAAGCAAAGCATGGGCGTCGCCAGCGCCGCTCCAAGCCCCGCCAAGGCAATACCGGCACCGGAGACGAAAAAAAGCCGGATGGTGCCGAAGATGAATACAACCCCGATCATCCCGCCTTCGAGCAGGCCAAGCAGGAAGATGGGTAGGACAGCCCAGATGAACAGGCGACGGACGGGTATCTGGAGGAGGACAACTACATGCCCCCCTCCGAAGACGAGATTAGCCTCAGCGACGACGAGTTCGGCGTGCCTGAAGACCCCGCGGAGCAGGAGTGCTTCAAGCGCCGGCTTATTGCCACTGCGAAGAGCCTGAAGAAGAAGCAGCAACAGCTTCAAGCTGATGAAGACCTGCTCACAGACAGATGGACAGAAGTCCTGGTAGCCGAGGAATATGGACTCGAGCGCCACACGGCTGACCGGCTGCCTCGAGGTCGGGATAAAACAACATATCAGCCCAAATACCAGCCCGCACCCCTGCGCCAGTGTACTACCGCCCGGGGCAATACTCAGGACCTGCGCGATAGATTGGATAATACCGTGGGACAACCAAGATCGATCTACGGATCACGGGGGCGCACTGCAGCACATGACGATGACCGTCATACCGGATACAATAACCGCAAATCCGGCCGGCTCGAACACAACCAACCAGACTTAGCCGGACTGCATCGTGACATAGCCCGGCACAGAGGCGCCGCACACCCCCTCTGCTTCACCGATGAAGTGATGGATCATGAATTCCCAGAAGGGTTCAAACCCGTAAACATCGAATCATACGATGGCACAACAGACCCCGCGGTATGGATTGAAGATTTCCTTCTCCACATCCACATGGCCAACGGAGACGATCTACATGCCATCAAGTATCTTCCCCTTAAGCTCAAAGGACCCGCCTGACACTGGCTAAATAGCCTGCCCGCAAATTCCATTGGCAGTTGGGAAAAGCTGGAAGACGCATTCCTTGACAGCTTCCAAGGCACATATGTGCGACCTCCGGACGCCGATGACTTGAGCCACATTACTCAACAGAATCAGCCAGGAAATTCTGGACTAGGTTCCTAACTAAAAAGAACCAAATAGTTGATCGTCCGGACGCTGAAGCCCTGGTGGCCTTCAAGCATAATATCCGCGACGAGTGGCTCGCCCGACACCTCGGCCAGGAGAAACCCAAGTCCATGGCAGCTCTCACGACACTAACGACCCGCTTTTGTGTGGGCGATGACAGCTGGTTGGCTCGTAGCAACACTATGCCACATTCTGGCACTTCAGATGTCCGTGACAATAATGGCAAGCTACGGTGCAACAGACACAAGCGACGGAACAACGGCGACAATACCGAAGACACGACAGTCAATGCCAGATTCAGCGGATCAAAATCTGGTTAGCGGAAGAAGCCATTCAAAAGAAACAATCAAGGACCGTCCAGTCTAGACCGTATACTGGAGCGCTCATGCCAAATTCATGGCACCCCGGACAAGCCAGACAACCACACCAATAGAGATTGTTGGGTATTTAAACAGGCCGGAAAAATAAACACCGAAAACAAGGACAAGGGGCTGCACAGCGACGATGACGAGGAGGCCCGGCATCCGAACATGGGGGGACAGAAGAAATCCCCCCCCCCCCAGGTGATAACGATCAACATGATCTACACCACTCACATCCACAAGCGAGAACGGAAGCGAGCACTAGGGGACGTCTACGCGATGGAACCAGTCATCCCCAAATTCAACCCATGGTCAGCTTGTCCGATCACCTTTGATCGTAGGGATCATCCTACTAGCATCTGTCACGGCGGCTCAGCCGCATTGGTCCTAGACCCAATCATTGTTGGATTCCACCTCACGCGAGTCCTCATGGATGGCGGCAGCAGCCTAAACCTGCTTTACCAGGACATAGTGCGCAAAATGGGCATCGACCCTTCAAGGATCAAGCACACCAAAACCAGCTTTAAAGGTGTAATTCCTAGAGTAGAGGCCCATTGTACGGACTCTATAACATTGGAAGTGGTCTTCGGATCTCCGAATAACTTCCGAAGCAAGCAGTTAATCATCGATATCGTCCCTTTCCGCAGTGGTTACCATGCACTACTCGGACGAACCGCATTCTCTAGATTCAATGCGGTACCACACTATGCATACCTCTAGCTCAAGATGCCAGGCCCGCGCGAGGTCATAACAGTCAATGGAAACATGGACCGCTCTCTCCGTACAGAAGAGCATATTCCAGCCCTCGCAGCAGAAGTACAATGCGGCCTCCTCCGGCAAACCACCAATCCGGCGACGACAACCTCAAGCAGCGTCGAGCGAGTTCGGAGCACCCCACAACAGGATCACCAGGCACGCCAAGAGCGTGACTAGCAGTCCGGCCTCCGCTCAAATACCATCAAAGAGCATTCGTGCCACGCGTACACAATTACGCACTCAAAATACCATGGGCACAGGCGGAGGCGCAGCAGTGGCTCAGTCAACAGTGCGGTATCACCGCCACATACCTTCATAACCTTTCCTTTCACCTTTCAGGACATTGCTTTAGTGCAGCCTCTTCAGAAGAGCCGGATTGATGGACTTACATAGGAGGGAAAACCAAGGAGGCAGCAGGCTTTGCGTACAGAAGGAAATACCCAGGTGGAATCTATTTACGATCGTTATACCTGTTTTATCTATCTGTACGTGGCTTACCCCTGGATAGGATATGTCAAATAATCCTATTTACCTCCGCTTAATGCATTTATTGTAAATATACGCTTAAACGTATTATTCATCAATGGGAGACCATAGATAGTGTTAGCTTATTATTCTTATTTGAGCATTTTTTTTCTTACAAATGTTTATTTGATATTGCATCCGTACACCTTGGTATGTTCAGTTCGCCAGGGGCTTCTTATGGCACCCCATAATAAGGCAAGACAAGTCTGAACACTTTCAACAGTGTGGCACCCCGAACTTATAGCACTATATGCATCAGCTCTGAATCATGTCTTGGGTCTACAGTTGGGTTAGCCCGGCTCCCTTGTTTTGGTGCCTTACGTTCCGCTATATCGGCTAAGGTAGCGCAGGGAGGACTAATGCGGTTGTGTCCCGGTTCTTCCGGACGAGCACCTCAGTAGAGAAAGCCGAAAACTGACCAGCATGATGTGGCGAGAGCTGGTCGCTGTTCGAGAGGTCTTAAAATCCTTAAAGATTTTTCCGCTTTAGGCGATAAATCGGCTTCGTCCGATCTAGGCGTATATAGCGCCCCAATTCGGCCCTCTAGATTCTAGGGGCTTCGCTGAAATTTAAAATTGTAGACTTCTATGGCTAAGTGAAGGTTATAAAGCCACATAGTCCGATTTCCTTGTTCGCTGCGCCGGACACATCCTTAAGGGACCAAACATTTGGATAAAAGAGTGTCGGGTTTTCCACGAACACCCCAGTACTAGTTACGTGGGGCGGAAGCCGATGACTGGCCTACTTTCAGAATTTTATAAACAGCCGCACAGAAGGTAATATTTTAAATAACAAAAGCGCTACATAGCGCAAGTAACTTCGTCCTTAAATTACAAACATGACAGAAGTGAATTCATTCTAAAATTGTGTCCTTGGTACATTCATCGGCCACGAGACGAGCGCCCTTCATAACGCCTTCATAATACTTCTCCGGATAGCGATGCGCCTTGCCCTCTAGCGGCCCGTCCTTCACCAGCTTCTCCGCATCCAGCTTGCCCCAATGCACCATCGCACGGGCAAAGGCCCGGCGGGCACCCTCAATGCAAAGGGATCGCTTGATGACTTCGAGCCACGGACAGGAATTCACCATCCGCTTATTCAGGCCGAAGTAGCTGGTGGGCAGGGGCTCACCAGGACACATCCGGACTATGAAATCCTTCATAGCCACTTCAACCGCCCTGTGGAGTTCGACCAACTGCTTTAGTTGGTCACTCAGAGGCGTTGGATGTTCGGCCCCAGCATACTGGGACCAGAACAACTTCTCCATTGAGGTCCCCTCCTGGGCACGGTAGAACTCCGCGACATCTGATACGTTGCATGGCAGATCTGCGAATGCCCCTGGAGAGCTCCGGACCCGGGTAAGTAAAAGAAACGCCTCCTCCACATGTTTGCTTTGCATAAAGAATTTCTTACCCGCCGCTATCTTTTTGGCCTCCTGGATTTCCTGCTGTGCCTTCTCGGCTTTGGCCTTGGCGTCTTTTATACTTGAAAGGGCCTTCGTAAGCTCGTCCTCTTTCGCCTTAAGCTCATGCTCCACGGCGTCGAACTTCTTGCCGAGATCCTGGAGCTTGATACGTCTCCAACGTATCTATAATTTTTTATTGCTCCATGCTACTTTATCTAATCTTTTAGGCAATATTGGGCTTTATTTTCCACTTTTATATTATTTTTGGGACTAACCTATTAACCGGAGGCCCAGCCCAGATTTGTTGTTTTATGCCTATTTCAGTGTTTCGAGGAAAAGGAATATCAGACGGAGTCAAAACAAAATGAAATCAACTGGAGAAGTTATTTTTGGAAGGAAAGCCACCCGATGGACTTGGAGTGCACGTCAGGGAAGAAGGGAGGTGCCCACGAGGGTGGGGGGCATGCCCACCCCCCTGGGGCGCCCCCTACCTCGTGGCCCCCCTTCGGTCCACCGACGTACTTCTTTCACCCATATATACTACGTACCCTAAAACTTCCAGAACAGAAGATAGATCGGGAGTTCCGCCGTCGCAAACCTCTGTAGCCACCAAAAACCTCTCGGGAGCCCGTTCTGGCACCCTAATGGAGAGGGATCCCATCACAAGTGGCCATCTTCATCATCCCGGCGCTATCCATGACGAGGAGGGAGTAGTTCACCCTCGGGGCTGAGGGTATGTACCAGTAGCTATGTTTTTGATCTCTCTCTCTCTCTCTCTCTCTCTCTCTCTCTCTCTCTCTCGTGTTCTCTGTCGTGTTCCCTCTAAGGCACGATCTTGATGTATCCCGAGCTTTGCTATTGTAGTTGGATCTTATGATGTTTCTCCCCCTCTACTCTCTTGTGATGAATTGAGTTTCCCCTTTGAAGTTATCTTATCGGATTGAGTCTTTTATGAGAACACCTAATGTATGTCTTGCATGGGATAACCGTGGTGACAATGGGTTATTCTATTGATCCACTTGATGTATGTTTTGGTGATCAACTTGCGGGTTTCGTGACATTGGGAACCTATGCATAGAGGTTGGCACACGTTCTTGACTCTTCGGTAGTAGCTTTGGGGCACTCTTTGAAGTACTTTTATGTTTGTTGGATGAATATGAGATTGTGTGATGCATATCGTATAATCATACCCATGGATACTTGAGGTGACAATGGAGTATCTAGGTGACATTAGGGTTTTGGTTGATTTGTGTCTTAAGGTGTTATTCTAGTACGAACTCTTTTATAGATCGATCCGAAAGAATAACTTTGAGGTGGTTTCGTACCCTACCATAATCTCGATGTTTGTTCTCCGCTATTAGTGGCTTTGGAGTGACTCTTTGTTGCATGTTGAGGGCTTGTTATATGATCTATCTATGTTATTATTGTTGAGAGAACTTGCACTAGTGAAAGTATGAACCCTAGGCCTTGTTTCCTATCATTGCAATACCATTTACGCTCACTTTTACCACTAGTTACCTTGCTGTTTTTATTATTTCAGATTACAAAAACCTATACACCATCTCTTCGCCGAACTAGTGCACCTATACAATTTACCATTGTATTGGGTATGTTGGGGACACAAGAGACTCTTTGTTATTTGGTTGCAGGGTTGTTTGAGAGAGACCATCTTCATCCTACGCCTCCTACGGATTGATAAACCTTAGGTCATCCACTTGAGGGAAATTTGCTACTGTCCTACAAACATGTGCACATGCAGGCCCAACAACGTCTACAAGAAGAAGGTTGTGTAGTAGACATCAGAGCTCTTGTTGTAGCTCTCCCACTCTAGCATCTTGCTTTTCGCGCTCCTTATGTTCCAAGGCCGCCTTGTGTTCGGCCTCGGACAGCGCTTTCTTGAGAGATGCCACTTCGATGGTGGCCTCAGTTACCAAATCACGACGCTTCGTTGTTAGAATAACCAATTTTATCTATCATTCATTATATGAGAGAGGGGAATCATTCACCTTTGTTCTCTTCGAGCTGCCTCCTCGTAAGGTCGAGCTCTCCCTGCGCCTGCTCCAGGTCCCGTTTTAGGCCGGCGATCTCGACCGTACGGACAACAGCGGCAAGCAGCACAGCCTATTTATTCACATTCAAACTTCTTGTTAGACTCCTGCAGATTATAATTGACCCTCCGTTCGGTCTTTCTTTCCGAACACCAAACAGAGTATCAGGGGCTACTACCTATCGGGTGGTAATTTCACACATTTTTATTACTTACCTCAAAGCCTGTTAGGAGGCGGGTACAAGCTTCGGTTGGTCCGCTCTTGGCGGACAAAACCTTCTGAATCGCCACACTCATAAGAGTACGGTGCTCTTCATCCATGGAAGCGCCTCGAAGCACTTCCAGCAGACAATCTGACGCCTCGGGCGTATCGGAAGTCCTCGGCACATACGGCTCGCCCTCCTTAACGAGGGGCTGCCAGCCTGAGTCCGGAACCACGGGAGGTTCCGGAACAGTGTTCGGCTGAGAGTCCGGCTTACTACGGCTCTCATCAAAACAATCCGCGGGGATCTTGAACCCCGCATGTCCGACATCTGGAATGCCGCCTTGGGGCGCCTCCAGATCCACCCCCCCCCCCGCGCTCTGGGAGCCTTTGGGACAACACCTCCGTGTCATCCGCAGGCTGAGGAGTAGTGGCCGTCGGAAGTGAGTTCATTGCCGAATCACCCACGGACCCGTCCGACGACGACACCTCGGGATGGACCCTGGATGGACTGCATACAAGTTCGGCGTTATAACCAAACTATGAAGCAAAATTACGATAGAGTGCGGATACTTACAATCGCACCAGGGGCTTCTTCCTGGGCAGCCACCCCTCCTCGCTATCAGCGATGGTGGCGGAGTAGTCTGGAAGGGACGCCTTTCCCTTCTTGGACGTCCCAGCCTCCCCCTCCGGGGCGGCTTTCCTCTTTTTCTCCCCCCCCCCCCCAATATGGGGAGGTGGAGTTTCTTCTTGTTTTCCCCCGCCTCCGCGGGAGGAATCTGCCTCGTCGTCATCGGACGACAAGGATATGACGGCCTTGAGCCGGGGGCCTCTCCTGGCCCCCTGGCCCCGCCCTCTCACGCCCCCCGTCCTCTTCGGATGGGGCGGCGTCCTTTCTTCTTCTTCCTCTTCCCCTTCGGGGGAGGAGTGTGCCTCGTCGTCTTCGAATGAGGCTTCCAGCGCGACCTTACACCGGAGACCCTGTCGGATCCCCGGAGCCTCCTTTCCGGCCTTCTTCTCCGGCACCTTGTAGGGCGTCGGGACCAGCATCTCCGTCAGGAGAGCAGTAGATGGGTCTTCTGGCAGCGGAGCCAGACAGTCAATCTGCTCCGCTATCGCCACGTAATCCTAAAAAAATATGCACAATTACTTGAGGCTCCCCCACGAATATATTGGGAAAAACTGAATCCGGTGGTAGCCTGAAAACTCACCTGATTAGGAGGCCGCGCGGCGTGGAGCCCACGGTACTCGGATGTGGGAGTAGGTACTTCGGAGGCCTTGAACAACGCCTTCACGCGTCTTCGTGCTTCATGCCGTAGAGCCTCTGAAGCGTCCGGTGTTCGGCCGGAACGAACTCCCACAGATTGAATGCCCGTCTTTGGCACGGCAGAATCCGACGAACGAGCATGACCTGGATCACATTGATAAGTTCGATGTTCTTGTCTCTCATGCTCTTAATGTAGTTTTGGAGCCCGGACAGCTTTGTAGATTCGCCCCAGGACAGGCCCTTCTTTTCCCAGGAGGTGAGCCGCATGGGGGTTCCGGATCGGAATTCGGGGGCCGCCGCCCAGTTGGCGTCGCGCGGCTCGGTGATGTAGAACCACCCCGACTGCCACCCCTTCGCAGTTTCTGCAAAGGATCCGTCAAGCCAGGTGACGTTTGGCATCTTGCCCACCATTGCTCCTCCGCACTCCGCTTGCTGGCCACTTACGATCTTCGGCTTCACGCAGAAGATTTGCAGCCACAAGCCAAAATGAGGCTTGATGCAGAGGAAAGCCTCGTATATGACGATGAACGCCGAGATGTTGAGGACAAAGTTCGGGGCTAGATCATGGAAATCTAGCCTATAGTAGAACATGAGCCCGCGGATGAAGGGGTGAAGTGGAAACCCCAGTCCACGGACGAAATGGGCGAGAAACACGACCCTCTCATGGGGTCCCGGAGTTGGAGTGACCTGCCCATCGTCCGGTAGCCGGTGCGCTATGTCTGCGGCCAAGTATCCGGCCGCCCGAAGATTCATGATGTGCTTCTCCTTCATGGTGGAGGCCACCCACTTGCCTCCTGCTCCGGACATGTCTAGCTGTGCGGAGAAGATTTGGACTAGGGCACTGGAGCTCGGGGAGGAAAGGATGATCGAAGGAGGAAGAGGGTGTGGGTGAAAATGAGGGTCCTTTATCCCTTTATAGAGGTAACAAAAGTGGTGCGCCTCCCCACTAGCCCGTTGAGAATCGCTTACTTCCCAAGTGCCGTGATTGATGGCACGGTGGGATTACCCATACCCGTATTGATGAGAATCCCGTGATAAGGGGACACGATCTCAGCTTTGACAAGACGTGTCAAGGAAACCACCTCGCAATACGCGCCGTGGCTGGTTGTGGGAAAATGGTTCAAATAATGACCTGACCATAATGACATATCACATCATCTAAAAAGTTGTCAGCTGAAGTATCTTTCTCTCTACAGTGGTATGTGAAGATCATTTTGCAGATCCGGACACGGTCTACGTGTTCGATAATAACCTTGGAGTATTCGGAAGGAGGAACCCGCCTTGCAATGCCGAAGACAAGACTGCACGCCGGACTCATCGTCATTGAAGCCTGGTTTAGGGGCTACTGAGGGAACCTGGATTAGGGGGTATCCGGACAGCCGGACTATATACATCGTCCAGACTATTGAAGCATGAAGATACAAGACTCGAGACTCCGGCCCGTGTCCGAATGGGACTCTCCTTTGCGTGGAAGACAAGCTTGACGATCCGGATATTGTATTTCCTTTCTTATAACTGACTCCATGTAAACCCTAGCTCTCTCCGATGTCTATATAAACAGGAGAGGATGGTCCTTAGGAGGCCGATCACATTTACAATCATACCATCATAGGCTAGCTCCTAGGGTTTAGCCTCTATGATCTCATGGTAGATCTGCTCTTGTACTACTCATATCTTCAATATTAATCAAGCAGGAAATAGGGTTTTACCTCCATCGAGAGGGCCCGAACCTGGGTAAACATTATGTCCCTTGCTTCCTGTTACCATCAGCCTGAGACGCACAAATCGGGACCCCCTACCCGAGATTCGCCGGTTTTAACACCGACACCCTCCTCCTAGCGATCACGTAAGGGCATCTCAATGCCGACCCATAAACCTCCCGCAATCATTCGGACCAGGAAAGCCATCCAACATCGACCTGTATCGGTCCACGAGGCGGTACGGATGCGATTTCTCTCGTAAAACAGATACACAGGTGAGAAAGGTTTGCAGGAGTCCGGCCGCTTCTGACCACCGGGGCCCACCAAAAAACCATCCCCCTCCCTCGCGTTTTCGGTTAGCGCCGCTCCAGAGCATCAGCGCCTGCTTCATGCCCAGCCAGAGCGGATGAGACCACTCACTGGCGCCAGCATTGAAGCAGTATGTCGGCCGAGAGAGTGTCGCGAGTGCCGCTTCTAGGTGCAAGAGATTGTCGCTCATTCAAACGACACGATGGCCACCCATCTGTGGCCCGCATTGAGGGCACGTAGTTGCCGAGGCGTCTCCTCCGGCACCACCGATATACCTCTGCCCCGGCCATAGCCACAATCATCCAAATGCTCATTTCACCAATAGAAGAATAGAATCTACAGCCTGACCGTGGATGGGCACCTACTCACCGACCAGGACGCGTTGGCACGGGCTGCATTCGAGCACTTCGACGGGATCCTGGGCATGCACTACAAAAAAATACACTTCCGTGATGATACGTGTTTGTCACAGTAGGTCACGTTTTCTGTCATGCATGTACATCCATGTCAATTTTTTGACAGAATCAAGATAGTCATACATATGCTGTCGTAGAAGTGTTCCATGACATTACTAAAATTATCATCATGGAAATGTCCACTTCCATGACAATAAATCGCGCGTCATAGAAGTGCTTTCGTCAAGGGTGACCAACACGTGGCATCCACCGTAACGGAATGCCGTTAAGCTAACGGGTCAGGTTTTGGATCCGATAACCCGTTAACAGCCCCGACCAATGGGGATTTTCCACGTGTAAAATCATCATTGGCTGGAGGAAACACGTGTCGGCTCATCATTGGGACATATGTCATCCACTCATTCTTGTGAAAAGGCCAGCCCATTTGACTTGGTCAAAAGGTGGCGGGCCGGCCCATGGAAAGCCTATTAACGGCATGTTCGCATATAGCCCATTTACAGCCCGCTAACCCAAGGCCCGTTACGCCCTATCCGAATTAGGCCCAGTAGCGTCATCTGGGCCTCCAATATGATTCCAGCCCATTTTCACTTCTGGCCCATGTATGGCCCATGACGTCTTTCGGCCCATATGAGGCCCTTTGTAACTCTTGGCCCATTAACGGCCCGCGGTGAAACTGGCCCATAAGGAACAGTGTATCACTTTACACCCATTAACGGCCCGTGATGAAACTGGCCCGTAATGAACAGTGTATCAGTTTATACCCATTAATGGCCCGTTATTCCGTTGGGCCATTTCCAGCCCATGTTATCTTTCGGCCTTCTAAGAGCCCATTTATTCTTGGGCTCATTTCCAGCATTCGTTTACTTACGGCCCGTTACTGTCATTTTCTGCTTGTGGGCCAAATTCAGCCTGTGGTTACAGTCGGCCCGTTTGTGGTCCGTTAATACGTTGGGCCATTTTCATAGCATCATCAAATACGGCCTATTAAGGATGGCCCGTTATGGTCGGCCCATGAACGGACGATTCCAACTCTAGCCCATTTACGGCCATAATGCGGCCTGTTATTGGCCCATGTTTGGCCAATCGATCATACGGCCCATGTAAGGCCCATTGATGATACGGCCCGTAGAAGGCCCATTGTTTCTACGGCCCGTAGAAGGCCCACTATTTCTACGGCCCGTAGAAGGCCCACTGTTTCTATGGCCCATAGGAGGCCCAGTGTCACTACAGTAAATATTAGCCCATGGTTATTGTGGCTTAGTTTCAAAAAATAGGTTATTGCAGCCACTAGCAAACCGTGGAAAAAGAACTGCAATGACTACAAGCAAACAAATAAAGAAGACAGCAAGGAAATAAATAAGCAAGCAACTTACGCTAGGCTATCACGGCTATCACACATATTACATCCATTGGGCATCAAAGTTTGCCACCAGTGCAAATAAACGCGCCGACAAAAGAATATACAAAACTGAGTGCACTTCAGAAGGCACTAGGCCTGGCTAGGTCGCCCCCCCCCCCAAACAGCCGAAGAAGCTAAGTAGACCTTAGTTGTGTCAACGATAAATGCATAAACACTAGATTTATGGCATGATGGTGCGCACGGCAGTCCTCTGACATCTTCATTACATATTTGACTTCAAGTCGGAGCTGAGTTGAAGCAAGCCTTTCCGCTTTAAGTTGAGACTGAAGAAGTCGGACTGATTGAGGCAGCGACTGCACAGAGGTTGTCTCACACCCGCTGGAGAGTAGCTTCAACTCACTATCTTCATCAAGACGGGACCTTGGGGTCATCTCGCTGTCCTCAAGATGGTTTGGCTCACTATCTTCCCTAAAGTTCTGCCTGGCGTAAGAGAAACGACTCTTAAAGAGAAACAAGGAGACACGTAACATGTTTCACAATTATATAAGCAAATAAATGGATCTGTTCTGCATAAGGAACATGTTTTTACAACTACAATTTGAAACTGGTAGTTATTGCAAACATCCAATCAGATGTAAACATCAAAGCAAACAGCAGTGGAGGAAATGATGCCTATCCAAATCTATACTAGAACAAAGTTTGAAGGCTTGAGAAGGATGAACTTACATTACATGTTAACACGGGCTGGACAAAGCCCTTCTCCTTGTTGATGGAAGGATAATTCAATAAATTCCCCAAAGAAAATTCTTTATAAGCGTTGCCATTATTCTACGTTTTGCAAAGAGTAAATATAGATCAAATAATATTGGAAGAAACAGAGGATAATGAAGCTCAGGTGCAGACTGATGATACATAATCAAATAGCAATTAATAAAATACAGCGTTACAAGGCAAAAGGTAGAGAGGTACAGACAAGAGCAATGCAGAGCCCAATATTATTTTGAGATCGTATGATCCTTTGAGCAAGGAGATTCGTCTCAAATTAGTTTTCATACAAGAGAGAAGGTAAGGCACAAGCAGAAATTTAGGAGTTCAAATTTTGAATTGATATCATAGACAGTACCTGACGCTGGGCTCCCAGCAGTTCTAATAGGGGTTTGGCCACTGGAGTAGGGGTAAAGTGTGGTATAGTTGGGCCTGTGTTTTCTGTGGCTGCTGATCTATCTGATTTAACAGGTATCACTACCTTTTCCAAATACCTAGTTTGTACTCCTTGAGGATCTGCACTCACCCTCTTCCTTTTGGACATCTATTACAAAAGAACAACATTTGACTGGAAAAACGTAGTGTGACGACAGATGGAATCAGAAAATGGATAGGTATGGCATATACTCATATATGATGCTTAAACTAAGCAGATGGTGTAACAAAGTAGAAGTAATGCAAGAGGTCAGATGCAAAATATGGGCGACCAATACAACTTTGCAAAGTTAGAGCAAGCACCTTGATGGGTGAATAAGATAGGCCATCCTCCACCATGCCAAGTTTGTTAGCCAGTGGATCATTCCGCAATATTCCTCTCGTGCGCCCATTCTGATATTCATTTTGATAATGTTCAATATCTGACATGCATGAAAACATAAAAACAAGTGAGATTTTCTTTGTAATGTAGAAGTGATTCTAATCCAATACTGCCTCCCTGTAAACCCCTTTGTGCTATCTCTGCAATTCTTTTAAGAGATGCCATGCATGCTGTAATTTGTTGTGTGCATTAATATAATGTGGCCTACTACTCAAAATATGAGAGCTCCGGAAGTGATGACACTTCGCAGATGACAGCTTCAACATATAGTAAAGAAGAACAAGTCGACCTGACCTGGCAGATTCAAAATATACTAACGGAGAACAACTCGACCTGACCAGTCGACCGCAAGAGAAGAGTATCATCTTAAAGAAGAGCAGAAGAGCAAGCAGATTGAAGATATTACAAGTCTTTCAATACAATGTCGGTTGGCCACCCATGATGAACCAGAGCGCACAGAGAAATACTATTCTTTCTGGTCTCTCCATATGTGGCTCACATGCATTTCGAAACTAAAGTAGGAGCATTTAGCTAACCAATTAAACATCTCTCAATTTTACTAATATCAGCAATAATATCAGATATGAATTTGTACAACTAAGCTTGTTTAGGTCGATGGGTGGAACAGTGCTATTACAATATGAACCACGTAGGCTGATTGTGGTCATCATAAAATGGGGAAACCATAAGCATGATGAGTACAGTGTTGACCGTGGAAGTGGGATGGCAGATCTGAAGCTGCAAACCGTGCAAAGGGTAGTTAGCAACCGATGTTTGCTTTGAAATAACAACTAAGATTTGGTATGGACAAGAAAGTACGGTCAACAAGTGACAAAGAAATGCAATTATGTTGTCTCTCTATATGTCGCGACATGCATTTGGAAACTCAAGTGGGACCTTTAGCTAACCAATTAAATGTGTCGGTTAACTAATATCAGTATCATATCACAATCATATTTGAACAACTAAGCTTTCAAATTCTGAGTGTTGTGTTGTTTAGCTTGAAGGGTGGAGTAATGCTAGTACGACAGAAAGCACCTACACAGATCATAGTAGAGTAGATAAAGGGGGAAAACCCTAAGCATCAAGAGAAAAATCAGGAAAGTGGAACTAGCTGGACCAGTGGGTGGCGCACATGCTTTTCGAAACGAATATAGGAACATTAGGTGACCGATTAAACATTCTCTGTTTTAGTGATATGAGCATCATATCAGATTCGTATTTCAAAACGTAAGCTTTGGGTTGAGGTCTTGAGGAGTGGTGCTAGCATGACACGAAGCACCTACGATGATGGTAGTGAATATAAAGGGGGGAAACCATAAGCTTTACGAGTATAGTGCCCGTGCCATGGTGGATCTGAAGGTGGAAACTGGACAAAGCTACTTCGCAACCAATGTTTGCTTTCAACTAGCCACTACGATTTGGTACCGACAAGAAAAGTACAGTAAACAAATTACGATCTATTTTCTGGGTGAGACCAATAACTTAAGCACATATGGAAGAGTACCACCTCTCTTGCGACGCCGTGTAGGCCTATGCTGATACATTGAGGGTGCTGCGGGTGCGATGGCTGTCGGCGGCGGGGAAGAAGACTTTAGACGATACACGGCAGGGTTGGGGGATATATCTTGTTGCAGTGGACGAGGCGGTCGTAGGGGCGTCAACGGCAAGGTTGACGATGGCGCCGATGAAGCGAGAGGAGGCGATGAAAGGATCCTAGTCCAGCGTCGTGGATGAGAGACGTCCATCTCTTACAGTGGACGACGGGGTAGGGGTAGCAGCTCCGACAAGGTGGAGGATGGGGTGGCGGACAGAGGAGGCTGGCCGCAGTGCGGAGGTTGTCGTGCCGCCGACGTTGTATGAATGGGGAAATGGAGGGGAGGGGGATCTCAAACTTTGGGACGCGCTTCTCTAAAATGTGGGAAAGTTACGAACTTATCCCCTGTTTAAAATTTCGGACATCGCGTCGGTTGGGGATAGGACGGTAATCTTGCATCTCCCAAATATTTGCCGGTAACTATTTCAGGCGAGGAGAGGGTGTTTTGCCGCCCGCGGTTGGCACCCACGGTGTATGAATGGGGCTGACAGGTAGGGCGGTTGTGTCACGTCTGAGGTAAGTTACACATCTGCCCCTATTTAAAATATTAGCCTACATCGATTTCGGACGAGGAGAGTTTGTTTTTCCGCCCACCGTGTATGAATGGGGAAATGGAGGAAGAGACACATGTCTTTCGTACGAGCTTGAATCAAATGTGTATTACCGCCCACGTTTGGCGCCCATCGTGTATGAATGGGCTCAGAGGCCGTCGTGTCACGTCTGATTGAAGTTACTAGTCTACCCCTATCGACAACAGTGTAAATCCGGTCGATAAGGATGTCAAGTGTCAGGGGTAGAAATTAATTTCCATCTTGCAAACACTTGCTTCGGACAGCCCACAAATTATAGTGAGTGTTTAGCCGCTTCGTTCAAAACTTCGGAGAATTAGCATTCGTGTTTGCCCTGGGCCCTAGCAAACTAAATTCAAATCCAATTTATATTTGATTATGAATATCCACAGATAATTCTACATTTTGTTTTTTATTTCTTCAAAACCACAACAAAGATTTATTCCACCTTTACATATGATTATGATTTAGAAATGTCGTGATCTTCAAATTCAGTACGTTGGATACACTCTGAGTCAAACAGTTTTTTCATCCAATACAATATGCTCACACGAAAAACAGTTGCCCTGGACGAATTATTGCGGAGCATGGCAAACTATATTTAAATGGTTCGAAGCAGCATCAGCCAAAAAGAAATTAAAATGGTAAGATGAAACTAGGGATGTAAGTGGCAAATAAACGACATCCGCCAGTCCCATCTAGTTAGTTTTTGCTACCTCCCTAGTTCATTTTCCCCAAAAAACAAAAACTCTTTTGAACTATCATACCACTAGTGGACTTTAATCGGGATTAAACAGGACCCAGTTGAAAGGGAGTGTACCACCGCTATATTTAAGTTGCCAAGGCATCTAAGCAGTTGAAATAATCCGAGAAAGCACTTAACAGTGTGGCCTCATATAAACTACGAAGACAGTCTTGTGATGAAGTTGAGAGGAAAAGTTAAGGACTCAAATGAAATAGGCATGCATTTCTTTATGATAGTACAACACGCATTGCTGACATATTGGCCAACTCAGGTATAGCATAACAACAAGCAAGCATTCGAATCAAGCAATACAGCAAAGCAGACAACGGAACTATTTGTAATTCGGTAGGATTACAGGTTGAGGGCACAAGCCAAGAAAGCATCACACTCGCATTACATTTCACATGTACTAAAACACATTGGCTTACCATATGTTGTTGTGAAGCCTCGCTGCTGTTGCAATGTTCTTTGAAGATATCGTCAGCATCCCGTGGTTGCAAATCTAGTTGTTGTAGTTTATTCTGCACCCTCTATTTAGGTAAAATTAATTTTAATAGCATGCACTGGTCCGAATTGTTCATCAATGGTTCATCTAAACTAATGAAAGAAGGGTGTGTGCATACATGACAATATATCTGCTTTCCTCTATTTTTATGCTTGTTCGAGGTGCCTGCCCCAAAAGAACAAATATTTTGCTTGATGGGGTTGGCAGCTCCATAAATAATAGAAGCATCAAATTAGTCATGCAACTTGGAAAGATCAAGAACACACAAACAAGTAATGAACAGAGGATCGGAGCAGTGATGTATTAGCTAGCATCAGAAAATGTAGGGTAAAACGAACAAAAAGCAGCGGAACCACATGCTAGTTTGTTGATGTGTAATTAAGCATAGAGAACATTAAGCAGTCTGATGGAACCAACAGGTAGCATCAGAATAACACCATTATCATAAATATAGCATTCAAGAAGTAAAATAGTAGGCAGTGATATCTAGAAGTACAGTAATACTCCCTCCGTTCCAAAATAGATGAATCAAATTTGTACTAACTTCAGTACAAAGTTAGTACAAAGTTGGGTCATCTATTTTGGAATGGAGGGAGTACTTAGGACAAAACTAAAGCATATTAACTATATGTGCACTGGTATGTAATTTAGCACATGTAAGCAGAATAACGTGTCTCATGAAAAACTAAATGATGCCCTAAAGAAATTCAAAGGTGCGGTGCTTGTGCTAGGAAAGTGAACGTAGGCGCCGGCCGTTGGATAATAGTACCTGATTCTCGGCGGCGTATGGGTATCATTGTCATACTTGATAGCTAAGGATTGTCGATGGTGCTCGTGTTGTGGTTGAGTTTGGGCCGGTTGTCGCCGTCGCTGAAGCGGCTCCGGTGCTACGGTTGCGGCGCTTGTCGATATACAATAAAGCTCATCTGTGGTAAGTGAACAGTTGCACGATAAAGAGAAAAACCGAAGGAGTACAAATCTAAATAACCTGATGAGGCTGCGGCGTCGGTAAAGTAGGGCGGTGGAGTTGAATATGGCGTCCATGGAGAGGGTCCGGTGCAGTGGACGAAGGCTTCAGCTGGCGCGTTGTATAGTGCTTTCAGTGAGTCGGATCTGTTGCGGCAGACGAGGGCTTGTATGAAGGGCCAGCGAAGGGGCGGACGAGGGATTCAGTGAAGGTCCTACACTGTGGTGGACGAGGGCGCCGGTTAAGCAGATCCGGTGCGGTGGACCATGATGGCGGGCAAGGAGATCTAGAGCGGTGAACAAGCCAATCGCTGAAGCGACTCCGGTGAAGTGGTGAGTTGGCAGTTGGGTGTTCCAAGGTGCGGAAGCTAGATCCAGCGGGGTGTGAGGTCCACCGCTGCAGCGGAGGACTAGATTCGGCGGCTTGCCGTGCTTGGGGCATCGGGGAGGGGAAGGGGAGGGGCTCTGGGAAGAATGTTGGGGAAAAAGAGGGGAAAACAATGGAGTTACCAAAGCAGGTCTTTTCCGTTCATGTGGCAGGGGTAAAACAGGAATATCACAGGGCTAAACTTTCGGGCGCGTGATATTTTGATGTGAGCGGGAAGTTTGAAAGCTTTTGGCGCCTAAAATTATAAGTATTCTGCTCTCGTACGGCCGACTATGATATCATGGCCGACAATTTGTTTGTTTTGCACACAAAAAAATGTGCAGGTTTTGAAAATCAATGTCTCCAACTCAAAACTTAGATTGTCCATTCAATTCAAATATGGATCATTGAGCTACTACAAGCAAATACCATCATACGGTCCAATTCAAATGAAATTCCAAATGTGTTTATCCTAAATATGATGACAAAAGCAAAAATGTGTATGTGTATGAATAAAGTGGATGATTATAAAGTTTGAACATGCCCGTATGTGTATATCTCTAGGTTTGATATATGAATTTGAAAACACGAAATCCCGGCTTAAAAAATGTACCTCCGTTTAAATGATTTACAAAAGCTAATGATGGAGTCAAATTCTAAACTTCCAATCTTAGGTTTGTAATTCTGGTACATCAAGGTATATCACGCATGTTCAAAAGTATCGTTATCTCATAGTCCAAACTGTGAAACAAATTGATCAACCATGAGTGCACAATATCTCAATTACGCTAAAGTCCCTCAAATATAGACACCTCACTATTTATCTGAAGCCAACCCCCCCC
>NC_057813.1:586665353-586695479 GCF_018294505.1 Triticum aestivum | reverse complement strand
GATACGCCACGGCTATTAAATTTTTTAGTAATGGTGGGCGGAGATGGTGGTGGACGAGGAAGGGCGACAGTGCAAATACCTCGGCTACTGCAATTTTACTATAAGGTCGGTGCTGGAGGAGTGTGGGCGACGGTTGAAGTACGACGGCTACTAAAATTTGGGTAAAGTAATTGATGCGGGGCGGGAGTGGCCAAGATTGCGCGGTCGTGGTGATTTCATAGTGCACTTGCATCACACACGGTTAAGCCAGTACCTGCACCATTTTGCTCGCGCTTGCGCAGTCGTGGTGATTTCACAGCGCACTTGCAACTCACACAGTTAACCCAGTACCTCCACCATTTTCTCACGCTTGCACAGTCATGGTGATTTCATAGCAAACTTGCATCACACACGATTAAGCCAGTACCCGCACCATTTTGCTCGCGCCTGCGCAGTCGTGGTGATTTTGCAGCGCACTTGCATTGCTCATGGTTAAACCTCAACCATTTGCTCGCGCTTGCGCAGTCATGGTGATTTCATAGAGCACTTGGATCGCATACGGTTAAGCCATTACCTGCACCATTTTGCTCGCGCTTGCGCAGTCATGGTGATTTCACATCGCACTTGAATCACACACGGTTAAACCAATACCTCCACCATTTGCACACGCTTGCGCAGTCGTGTTGATTTTACAGTGCACTTGCATCGTACACGGTGACGCCAATACCTGCACCATTTTACTCACGATGGTCGCCCTATGGGACCTACTTCCTCCTATCACGCACATTTGTTCTTTTAGAAATTGTGTGCGATGGCTGGTCTGTCGCCACCTAGCCTTCAATGAGCACTCACACTGGTAGCGGGAAACCGACAGGAGAAGAGGCGGTAAACCAATGAGAGGAGTGGCAGGAAACCATAGCCTGTTTAGAAAACGTACAAGAGAAGGAAGCGTGAGCTAGACGACACATGTGCACAGTGCTTACCCATGTACGGTAGGTGCTGTCGAAAGGGCTGAGGGTTGTCGTTCGATCTGGAAGCATCCAACAGTGCAGACGTATGATCCGTGGGGTTTGGGTTCTGGCCAATCAGAACGCACGACTCAGATCACGGGCGACATCGACCACGGTTTGGTAGGCACACGGCTTTCGTTTGGCCTTTTTATACACTAATTGAGTTTCCTTGGCATTTAATGTCCATAATTCAAATCTGAACTTCAAATACATGCTCCACTTCACCAAAATGGCTAGAAAAATTATACATGAAATTTGGCATGGTGTCACATCATGAAAGTTGGCATGGTGTCACGTCATGGCACATATACGTCATGGTAAAAACATTGTCCAATTTGGGACAAGCTTTATTAGAAACCTCAAATGAACTATGAAAAGGTTGAAAGTTGGCATGGTATCATCATTTCACCTACATAGCATGTTCTAAAAATTTGAGAGGCTTATGGCAAAACCTGGATGCACTTCGTGTGCAGAATGGACAATCTCTTTCGAAGTATCAGGGTTTCAAATGAAAACTCATATGTTACAAAGGGATATCGCTTTTTGAACTTATTTGAACTCCAGACTTTTTGTGTGTTCAAAATGCACCATTCAAAGACACATCATCAATTTTCAACCCTTCCTGACTTCATTTGGTATTTTTCATGCAGTTACTGATTTTTTAGCTAAATGACCCCGAAATTGAAAAGCACTTCAAATGAACTCTGAAATGGTTGAAACTTGGCTTGCTATATATCATCATTCCACCCACATTACGAACCTCTTACAAATTGGAGCTTCTCTCAACAAGAAGCCTTGTGGTTCCGACAGGGAAACCGCCGGTGTCCTGGCTCGTCCTCAAACATTTGGAATATCGGGTTTTAAATCCCCATAAAATCCAAAACTCACCAGAAAGTCATCAAAGGTGGCATTGCTTGTCATGTCATGGCACATATATGTCGTGGTAAAAACATTGCCAATTTGGGCCAAGCTTTATTACAAACCTCTTACAAAATGAAGCTTTCTCTCAACAAGAAGCCTTGTGGTTCCAGTAGGGAAACATGTTCCCCTTGTTGTCGAAACGTAATCACGAACTCTTTTCGCCTTGTATTTTCTTCTACGGGCAACATGGAACTACATGATCTCCATGCTGAAATTTTAGCTTATTTAGGGTTCGTTTGGCCTTTTTATATATACACTAATTGAGTTTCCTAGGCATTTAATGTCCATCATTGAAATCTGAACTACAAATACATGCTCAAGTTCACCAAAATGCCTAGAAAAATTGTACATGCATGTGTCCTTGGGTGCATGTTTAATTAGGTCCCATGCCAGGAATGGGAACGAATTACAACCGTACCGGCGTCCTGGCTCATCCTCAAACATTTGGAATCTCGAGTTTTAAATCCCCATAAAATCAAAAACTCACGGCATGGTGTCACGTCATGGCACATATTTGTCGTGGTAAAAACATTGCCAATTCGGGACAAGCTTTATTATAAACCTCTTACAAACCAGAGCTTCTCTCAAGGAAGCCTGATGGTTCCGATAGGGAAACGTGTTCCCCTTGTGGCGAAACATAGTCGCTCCCTCTTTTCGCCTTGTATTGTCTTCTATGGGCAACATGGAACAACATGATATCCATGCTGAAATTTAAACTTATTCAGGGTTCGTTTGGCCATTTTATACACTAATTGAGTTTCCTGGGCATTTAATGTCCATTATTCAAATTTGAAGTACAAATACATGCTCCAATTCACCAAAATGGCTAGAAAATTATACATGCATGTGTCCTTGGGTGCATGTTTAGGTCCCATGCAAGGAATGGGAACGAATTACAACCTGACCGGCGTCTTGGCTCGTCCTCAAACATTTGGAATCTCGGTTTTAAATCCCCATAAATCCAAAACTCACTAGAAAGTCATTAAAGATGGCATGATGTCACATCATGGCACATATATGTCATGGTAAAAACATTGCCAATTTGGGCGAAGCTTTATTACAAACATCTTAAAACCGGAGCCTGTCGCAAGAACCCTTGTGGTTTCGATAGGGAAATGTGTCCCCTTGTGTGCCAAACGATAATCGCTCGCTCTTCTAGCCTCGTATTTTTTCTACACGCAACCCGTACGGAACAACGGGAGATTCGCGCTGAACTTTGAAATTATTCACAATTCGTTTGTCCCTTTTTATTCATTAATTGAGTTTTCTAGGCATTAAGGTCCATAATTCAAATCCGAATTACAAATACATGCTCCAGTGCACCAAAATGGCTAGAAAAAACCTACATGTGTCCTTGGGGGTGCATGTTTAGGGTTCATATGGCCATTGTATATATTACTAATTAAGTTTTCTATGCATTAAATGTAGTCCATAATTCAAATTTGAACTACAAACTTGTCGTCGTCCTGAAGGGTGGGAAATCGTACATGTGTCATTGGGTGCATGTTTAGGTCTCATTTAAGGAATGTGAATGATTTACAAACTTGTCATCGTCTTGAAACATTGAGAATCTCGGTTTTTAAATCCTAATAAATCTAAAACTCACCCAAAAACATGAAACTTGGCCTTGTTTCATGACATGGCACATATATGCCGTGGTAAAAAAATCGTCCAGTTTGAGAAGAGGCGCACACATTAGTAGCCAACGAAGTCCTTTTTGAAACAATAAGCTGACACGTTAATATCACAAACGGTTGTATCATATGAACCATGTCAATATTTAACCATACTCAGTGGCGTGCGTGCAGCTGTTTGATTAGACGGGATGAGCGCGAGAAGTCCGGCATGCAGGCTCGATGAGACGCGTGCAAGCAGTCCGCCGCGCAGGCTCGACGGGACGTGTGCATCCTGTCCACCTCGCAGGCTCGACGGGACACGTGCGAGCAGCAAGGCCGCCCATGCTCACCGTGAAGCAAGCTCTTTGACCTCCATGCACCAGCCGCAGCCCGCTGTCAAAACCGGCGGATCTCGGGTAGGGGGTCCCGAACTGTGTGTCTAAGGCTAATGGCACTACAAAAAAATACACTTCCGTGATGATACGTGTTTGTCACAGTAGGTCGCGTTTTCTGTCATGCATGTACATCCATGACGATTTTCTGACAGAATCAAGATAGTCATACATGTGTTGTCGTAGAAGTGTTCCATGACATTACCAAAATTATCATCACGGAAGTGTCCACTTCCACGACGATAAATCGCGCGTCACGGAAGTGCTTTCGTCAAGGGTGACCGACATGTGGCATCCACCGTAACGGAACGTCGTTAAGCTATCGGGTCGGATTTTGGATCCGATAACCCGTTAACAGTCCTGACCAATGGGAAATTTCCACGTGTAAAATTATGATTGGTCGAAGGGAACACCTATCAGTTCGTTAGTGGGCCAGATGTCGCCCGTCCACTGGAGGGGACATGCCTATGATACGTCGACACGTGGCTGGGCCCAACAGAGGCCCATATAGGTTAACAAGGCCAGACCAGTCAAAGGCCCGTAGTACTTAATCAGGTACTAGTGGGCCAGCCCAATAATGGCCTGCTTAATAGAGGCCCATTTACGGCCCGAAGCCAGAACGGGCCCGTTAATTTTTCGCCCAATATTTGGGCCCATTTATGGCCCGAAGCCAGATCTGGCCCATTAATTGTTCGCCCAATATTTGGGCGCATTTGCGGCCCGAAGCCAGATCTGGCCCGTCAATTGTTCGCCGAATATTTGGGCCCAACTACAGCCAGTGACTTTCGTCCTGTTAGAGGCCTGATGTAGACATGGGCCCATTTCAGCCCAGTGTGACTTTTGGCCTGGGAATGGCCCGTGCTGCCCATGGGCCATATATGGTCCGAAGGGACATCGGGTCCACTAACGGCCCGTGCTACAGGTGGCAACAGTTAAGCCCAACGTGACTTTGGGCCCGTTAAAGGCATGTCATATAATTCGGCCTGTTGATGCCTGTACTAAGCTTTCGGCCTCTTAAAGGCCCATGATATTAGTGGGCCAACTAAGGCCCGAGATATGTTTCATCCTGGAACGGGCCGTTAGCTAACTGGGCCCAAAAAGGCCCGGACTACATTTCGGCCTGCTAAAGGCCCATCGACGTCTAGTGAAAGTTGAGGCCCAACATGCATTTTGGCCTGCTAAAGGCCCGTGGTTTCATCTCGGCCGTAACAGGCCAATACAATATTCAGCCTGTTAATGGCCCAATGCTACCTGGGCCAAACTAAGCACTGGGTCGATAAAAGGCCCAACTAAAATATAGGCCGGTGTAAGTTTGGGCCCGGCGCAATGTGTGAAGGCCCCAATCATTCGGGCCAAAGAAAGACGCAGGCCGGCCCAATTGTGGCTCGCTAAAAACCTAGCCCATTAGAGTCGAATGTTTCGGCCCGGTCGACTACATCTGATTTTTTTTTCCAGAACTAGTAGGAATTAAGAACAAACCTACTCTATACAATAAAGAAATTACGACATAGTAACTAAGAATAAACCTACACTATACAATAAAGGATTTAAGGTATATTACATCCACTGGGCATCGAAGTTCGCCACCAGTGATCATAAACCGCAATGAAGAAGCAGATTACAAAAACTAGGCACCATTGCAGTGTAACAAAATAATACTAAACCGAGACCACTTCCAAGACAGTTCAAGAAAGGTTAGCCTTGCGGGGGAACTGCTGCGCAAGCTGCTGAGCAAGGCTGTGAGACCGGCCTAGCATGTCGGTCACAGCTTCCAGGTGTATCTATTTAGCGATGAGGTTCTCATTGGTCTTCTCCGCAATCTTTCTTAGATATAGGACTTCAAGTCGAAGTTGAGTTGCAGAATGCCTTTCTGCTAGAACTTGGGACTGAAGAAGTCAAACTGATTCAGACAACGAATTCTGTGAGCTTGTCTGACTGTTAGTCTCAAGTAACTGGAACACTGCATCAAGACAAGACTTTGGGGTTGTCTCGCTATCTTCAAGATGTTTTAACTTCTTTGCTGCAATATATGTTGGGTTTGTCTCACAGCTATCAGCAGACTTGTGCATGCCATCAGGCATATCACCCTGAAAACAAAGCAGAAAGATGACATGTTTTGCACGTGTATAAGCAAAGATGATAACTATGCTGTCAATTCTATCCAATTTCAAATTAGAAAATAAAGAGTAAGTTCAAAATATCAATAGCATAACTTGACATCTTATATTTACTAATTGGAGGCACCATACAAGGCTCCACGTTAATTCTCATAAAACGGTAAATTTGGCCTTTAGATGTCAAATCTATGGTTTAAATGAAATCTGCTATTGTGGTAAGAGTCCTAGACATATACGATTAGTCCAACCCTGTTCAACTGACATTAATAAGGCTGGAGGCGTGGATGTTAAATATATGGTACAGATGAAATCTACTAATCTATGGTTCAGATGAAATCTACTATCATGGTAAGAGTCCTAGATAGATACGATTAGTCCAGCCCTGTTCAACTCTAATTATTAGGCAGGAGACATGGCTCCAGCTCTCAATAGCATAAGAGCATGATGATTTTCTTCTCACCGTGAATTCTTCGGCTACTCTCCTTCCGTTCTTTGCTGTATATATCATCAAACAACTAAAGTTACAATTCGGTTTCCTTTGGATTCATGCTTATAAGCCACCGGTGGAAGGTAACACATGTATACGCATCCCTGTCTCAGCCCCATGGCGTGTCAGATGGCGACAAGGACAAAATCAACTGGCTCTGCTGATCACGTCCCAAACACTACTCCTGTCCTCATGTCATGCAAAGCAAACTTCATTGCTCGCACGCCTTAGCCACTTCAGCAGGTGCCACTTCAACAACATCATGAGGGTTGGATGGCTCCCGTGGTAGCACGCTCATCACAACCGACAACTCCTTGATGTATACAGACAATCAAGGTTGGTCCCTCCCTTCTCATGCTCTCGCATAGTTCATGGAGAATCTGTTGGGCAGTCTCGCTAGGTTCTTTCTGGCCCTGTTGTACAACCCTAGGAACTACCACAATCAACATGTGTTCTTCAAACTAATATTCCTTGGAAGAAGAATCAAAAAAGATCCAATTATTCCTTTGGCACATGGTAACTACTTGGTTCTGGATAAGGAGCAGGTGAGATCTGGCAGGGATCCATTGGTTTTTGAGGACTAGAATCCATTAGTTAGAACAGAGAACATCTGAAATATTGATGGCTTCGAATTAAGGGGAAAGCTTCATGGATATTTTTAATGCATGAGCAGTGAACATACTCTACTTGAATATAAAATATATTTGTTATTTTTCTCTTTAACATGCATGCAGGTTTTCACATGTTTTTAGATTGTACATGGTGGCCAATGGAATTTTTTTTAAACTGTAGACTGAGATGTCAGTTACTAAATTTATCTTTAATTGATTACTTCAGTTTTGCTGATTTGGATACTACCTATGTTTGATTGAATCATTGTTCATATCGTCCATCTCATTTTGCAGCATGTACATGTGCATTCATTATAGTTTTGTTATTGTACCGATATGTAAATCAACCAGACACCAGGTTGAGTCATTCTTATGACTTTCTATATTTCACCTTTGAATCATACATTCCTTGCTTTTGCTGTATGACAATCACATAGTATCAGTTGGCTCACCAAATAAGCCATTATAGCTGTCATGAGGTTACAAATATACCAAGTTAATAGGGTTAAATAAATTTTCATAGTTGTTCAGCAACAACATATGCCATGAACTTAGTGAAATCCATATTTTTTGGGGTACTTAATTAATCCATGACCAGTCATGTTTGCCTTGCCACACCAGCTTGAGGAAAAAATTGCGGCTGGAAGAAGGGGACATCAAGGGATGAGAAGTTACAGAGTATGATGATGGATATGCTGGCCTGCGGTAGCGGCGACAATAACTACAAGGAGACGGACCAAAATATCATGTAGGCTACCAAATCTATGTCATGTACCATCCACAATCGAAGCCACCAAAACAAGGTACGATCCAATGAAGCCTATTTCACGTTATGCCCAAGCTTCAAGTGCAAGCAGTTATTCTTATTCACTATCCCACGACAGATGATGCAACATATTGGGAGGTGTTCTGAACTACCGATTGTAGTTTTAATCACACTGGGTGACCGCTGGCATCCATGAGGCTGCCGACTGAAGGAACTATGGCGGGTTGTTGTTGAATCTACTGACATATTTGATATTCGTCGACAGTCATTCCTTGGCCTACTCAGCTGGCAAGTAACTCCACATCCTTAAATTTATAGCCTGGGATTATTTATACTCATATAACTATCTCTAATACCCTATGCTGAACGTTGATGTTAAATGCAAACTTCATAAAGCTAGATATTTTGTGAGTGCATAGCATACTGAAGAAATTTGGATGGACTAACTCCAGTTCTTCCATCAAGTTGTTTTACTGCAAATCTTCATTATAGAGCTGTACAGAACAGTATGTAGTTCTATTTTTCAAGAAATATGTAGTTTCTAATTTTTATATGCTGAAAATATGTACAGTTGACATCAAGGTTCGAGTCGACTAATGGAATTTATACATGTTCAGTTGTAGCATGTTGATACTTGAGATGTTGGCAACATGGTGGGTCAAGACATCGACATGAATGACCAAGACTGCACACATGCACAAGAAAGCTAGATTGATCTTTTGAGCTTTTTGTGTTCTGGCAGTTCTGTCGATGCTTCACATGGTTGCATCTTACAGGTTTCAACTTTATCCTTGAAGCTGCAACTAGCCTTCCCGTTGCATTGGTGCGGACGTATGCCTCCTTTCAATGCTTCGGATGTCAGATTGCAGTAGTGATTTGCTTTGGGGGAAATTTTAGTATATGTTCGACTGATTCATCTTTGACCTCAGGCAAACAAAAATGTCAAAAAGTTCATAGACTATAGCAAATAGTTTCAGAGTATCAATGGTCATAATAAATATGTTTCTATTTGATAATGTGATTAAGAAGTATAATTCTACTCGAGATATTTACTTGTGCATTTGCAGAATAATGCATACCATGTTAATCAACTTCATAGTATCCACTGTTTTCAAAATTAGTACACAGTGGAATGGAGCCTATACGCCATAATTGAGCCTAAAAAATAGTATCATGCGGGTAACACCTATTAAAATAGTGCGTTTTGAAAATAATATCACAGGGAAGTATATGATTGATCTGGTTCAGAATAAGGTATATTTCATTAAATACCATGTATTATCCCGCACACAAAAAACACCATGAATTTCTCTCCACACCGATTATTGCCTACTCAAGATCATCCGCTGTACATCTCTTAGGCTGAGCTCAAGTAGGACTAAAATCTTCTATTCGGTGTTGGTGTACTAGAGTAGGGGTACCCTAGTATCCCGAACTTGTGCATGGGCAGTTGCAGCACCCCGCGGCAAGGCTTGCCGGGCGACCACCAAGGTCCTCCGTGGTTCCCTTGGAGCCATTCAAGAACAAAGTATTTAAGCCAAGGAGGCAAGGCCCCGGCAAGAGGAGCTTGCCGGGAAGGCCAACCAAGGCATATCGAGGAACTTGCCGCGACGCGCCACGCGTCCCGGCAAGGCCTGGTTAGCGACAAGCTTCTGGGCGCGACAAGACGACGACCGCGGCAAGGCGCTTGCCGCGGCAAGTAACCACCCTGTACCCGCGCTCCAGCGCATCCACCAACGTGTCCCCCTGGGGCTTTTCCAGGCACGCGTGGCGGGAGGCTGTGCAGCCAGCGGTGCGTGGTGGCATACGACGCTGACAAGATTACCATCGTGGCGAACGGTGGCGTCCCTGACGGTCCTTTTCTGCACTGTTTGGGCGACACAGACGGGCATTTAATGCCTTTGTCCCTTGCCGTCAGGGTTAGGTAGGATACACTGTACAGGTAGCTGTACCAACCGCAACTCCTTTTACGTTTTTGCCCTTGTCTGCGTTGCAACCTGTCGGTGACCCCTTGAGCATATCAAAGACGGCCCATGCGCAACGTAGAAGGGGGTTCAGAAGTTTCGGTTCAACGACAGAAAAACACTTAGCTCTCTCGAGCAAGAACATAATACAATCAGACAAGCAGCAGTAGGAGTATTATCTCTCCGGAGAGCTCCGAGCTGGGTAAACTGCTCGTGTGCTTTGCCTCGATCTGCTCTTCGTGCGATCTCCGCCCCCCGCCGAACCGAAAGGGGCTCGGTCCGCCGGTCCCATAGGTGTTCGTGGATCAGTTTCCTCGACATCTTTGGCGCGCCAGGTAGGGGGCGTCGAGATTGTGTGAACCTGATCCGGCGTTCACACGGGCTAGATCTTCATTTTCTTCATCGACATGCCACCGAAGAAGAAGGCTTCGGGGGCAGCTGCTCCGTCCACGTCGTTCCCTCCACCACCGAAGCAAACGGGTGGTGGGGAAGACGCCGGCGGAAGAACGGACTTCGACGAGGGAGCTCATGATGCTGCCAGGTCCAAGGACAAGGCTGCGCAGACCTCGGCGTCCGTACATGTACCGCGCCCATCTCAGGAGGCGCAGGACCGACAGCGTCATGGTATTCGCAGTACCTTTTGCTTGTTGGACCAAGATCGAGCTGGTGGATCTCGGGGTGCTCAAGACGAGCATGCACGCCAACGTGCTGGCACGAGCGAGGCACGGTCGCCTGGACAGGATACTGCTCCTTCTAACATAGTTAGAAGTCCGAGCATATCCCGCTCCTCGCACCGTTCGCCACTGCCGCCCACCACTCCAGCAGAAGCTTTGGCGCGAGCTCAACTGCTCCTGGATTACCCTCCAACGGAAGACAAGATCAAGGCCATTGAGCAGATTGAAGCACCGAAGCGCGTCAAGGATGTACGGAGGCTTGCCGGTTACGTGGCTGCTCTCAGCAGATTTATCTCTAGGTCTGCTGAGCGTGCCCTGCCATTTTTCAAAATACTGAAAAAGGCAGGTCCAATGAAATGGACTCTGGAAGCGGAGGCTGCACTTCAGGACTTAAAGAGATACCTGTCCTCTACTCCAACACTTGTCGCACCTAAGCCGCAAGAGAAGTTGCTGTTGTATATAGCGGCAACCAATCAAGTGGTTAGTGCTGCGTTAGTAGCGGAGAGGGAGGCGGATGATGAGCCGGCAACCACGGCAAGTGCATCCAGCGATAAGCAAGGGACTTCACCGACAAGCTCTCGTCCCGACAAGGATGGATCTGCGCAGGCGCGTGAGGAGATGCAGAAGAGAATGGTGCAGCGCCTAGTTTACTTTGTTAGTTCCCTTCTGCAGGGGGCTAGGTCAAGGTACTCTGGTGTGCAGAAATTGCTTTTCGGCCTTCTCATGGCCTCGAGAAAGCTGCATCGTTACTTCCAAGCACATGAGATCACAGTCGTCACTCGTTTTCCGCTGAAGAGGATACTGCAGAATCCAGAAGCAACATGCAGGATTGTCGAGTGGGCACTGGAACTGTCAAGATTTGGCCTCAAGTTTGAGAGCACTTCAACTATCCAAAGCAGGGCATTAGCAGAGTTCATAGCGGAGTGGACGCCAACACCAGATGAAGAAATTCCAGAAACGAGCATCCCCATCAAGGAAGCAAGCAAAGAGTGGCTGATGTACTTTGATGGTGCCTTCTCACTGCAAGGCGCCGGTGCGGGCGTGCTACTGGTCGCACCCACCGGAGAGCACCTCAAGTACGTAGTCCAGATGCACTTTCCCAAGGAGCAAGCAACAAACAATACTGTAGAGTATGAAGGTTTGCTTGCCGGTCTCAGGATCGCAGCAGACCTTGGGATCAAGAAGCTCATTGTCAGGGGTGACTCATAGCTTGTCGTCCGCCAAGTGAACAAGAATTATCAGAGTCCATTAATGGAAGCTTACGTTGATGAAGTGAGAAAGCTAGAAGAGCACTTTGACGGCCTACAAATGGAACATGTTCCAAGAGCTCAGAACGACATTGCTGATGGCCTGTCGAAGTGCGCCGCACTTAAGTTACCTGTGGAACCAGGGATCTTTGTGCTCAAGCTGACTCAACCGTCTGTAACACCATCAACTGGACAGAGTAAGAAGAGGAAGTTGATTACTGGTGACTAGTTTCCAGCAGAGCTCCCCGAGGCTGCTGCCAAGAAGGTCCCCAAGATCAACACCAAGGATGCTGAGGAGCAGTCTGCTCCGGCAAGCCTTAGGGTTTGTTCCGTTGAAGCAGACGCTCCCGACAAGTTTTGCTCTGGCAAGCTTGCCGGGGAACATCAAGCTCCGGCTGAGCCGCAGGTTCTCGCCGTAGAAGCGGATGTTCCCGCAGCAGCAGATGTGCCTTTAGTCCTTGTTGTCGAGCCGCAAGCTCCAGCATGGGCACAATAGATTGTCCATTTCCTTCAGACAGGAGAACTTCCCGAAGAGCAAGAAGAAGAGGAAAGAGTAGCCCCGCAGTCAAGTATGTATCAGTTTGTTGACGACACACTGTACAGAAGAAGACTCAACGGTGTGAAATTGAAGTGTATTCACCGGGAAGAAGGACAAAAGCTGTTGGCAGAGATACATGAAGGCATATGTGGCCACCACATTGGCGCAAGGGCACTTGCCGGCAAAGCGTTCTGGCAAGGCTTCTTTTGGCAGACAGCCCTCCAAGATACAACTGCACAAGTAACCAAGTGTGAAGCGTGCCAGTTCCATTCCAAGCAGATACACCAGCCAGCTCAAGCTCTCCAGACGATCCCTTTATCCTGGCCACTTTCGGCCTGGGGGCTCGACATCCTCGGCCCTTTTCCCCGAGCTGTCGGGGGCTTTGAGTACTTGTACGTTGCAATCGACAAGTTCACAAAGTGGCCGGAAGTGGAAGCAGTGAGGAAGGTGACAGCACAGTCAGCAGTCAAGTTCTTCAGGTCAATTTTTTGCCGTTTCGGGATCCCTAATAGGATCATTACCGACAACGGCACACAATTCACGGGCCGCACCTTCATGCAATACGTCCAAGATCTTGGCGCCAAGGTCTGCTTCGCTTCTGTTGCTCATCCGAGAAGCAACGGTCAAGTGGAGAGGGCAAATGCTGAAGTGCTGCGCGGGCTCAAGACCAGGACTTTCGACAGGCTGTGCAAGTGCAGAAAGAACTGGATTGAGGAGCTGTCGGTGGTTCTTTGGTCGATCAGGACGACGCCAAATCGAGCCACTGGCCAGACACCTTTCGCTCTAGTCTATGGAGCAGAGGCAGTTTTCCCCATGGAACTCGTATACGGGTCACCTCAAGTGCTCACTTATGATGAGCTTGAGCAAGAGCAGCTGCGACAAGATGACGCGCTGCTCCTTGAGGAGGACCGTCTTCAGGCTGCTGTACGAGCTGCTCGATACCAGCAAGCTTTGCGCCGCTACCATAGCCGCAAAGTTAATGCCAGAAGTTTCGAGGAAGGCGACCTTGTTCTTCGGCGCGTTCAGTCCGCCAAGAATTCCAACAAGTTGACGCCAAAGTGGGAAGGCCCTTATCGGGTGAAACGAGTCACTAGGCCCGGCGCTGTCCGCCTTGAGACCGAAGATGGCATTCCGGTGAGCAACTCCTGGAACATTGAGCATCTTCGTAAGTTTTACCCATAGGGGCGCGGTTGTCGGAACCTGTTCCGGCAACCACCTTTTGTACAAGTCTTGCCGATGTTGCATGTAATCCTTTGTACAAAGCCGGGCGCAGACCCCGTGCATAAGTAAAGCTCATGTGCTCCGCACATCTTGTCGATTTCATGCTTTTTACTTTATATTTGCATGCGTTATCTGACACTTTGTGCAGCACCTACCCCCGGTAAGCAATAACGAGCCATAAGGCTCCATATCTTTATTTTCTCTTCTTTCTTTTTCTCAAAAAGGAAATGAAGGTTCCCTAGCACACAAGTTTGCCGGGGGGAAGGAGAAGATAATGGTGTGGGTCAAGCATCGTTCAAGGAAGCTTACCGGAAAGCAAACGACAGAAAAGCTAAGTTGCCAAAGTTTGAGCAATTAGTTTTAAATTTTTAAGTTATCTTCTTTGAACGACCGTGCTTTGTATGGAAAACCTGTGCGCGGAGGAACCAACTCGTAGCTAGTTGCGCCCTTACTTTGTTTCGAGTCCGCTCAACAATTTAAGTGAGCTGCGACTAGTCGCGACAAGGTTTCTTGTCGGTAGCGGCACCACCAGCAGGCTGCTGACGTCCCGCACTCAGCGCTCGTGGCTAAGGTGCCTGCACCGACAAGTTCCCTAAAGGCGTAGGGCGAAAACATACAAAGGAAGGAATCAAGTAAAGGGAGTAACATAGCAAATCTCTACCCAAAATAGAGTTATATTACAAGATAGCTTGTCGCAGCTCTAATAGATGTTCTCGTGACATGACCAGGAACGATAAAGAGAAAGAGAAAACGAGCGGCCTAGTCTACGCGATCGCCCTCAACCCTCTTGATCCCGCTCACCTTGTACACAATGGGTGCGACAAGGGCCTTGAGCACTTCCAGATCAGCATCCGGCGGCAAGGACTTGAGGACGTTGGTGCAGTTGAGGCCTGGATTGCGGAAGGCCACCTTCATCAGCACCTTCTGGAGAGCTCCTGCGCAGATCTTGTGCGACTCGTCGGCCAGCTGCTTTGGGATCTTCTCCCGGAGTCGCTGGAGGGCCGTCGCCACGCCTTTGAAGAACAAGCTGAGCTTGGCGCTGGGTTGGAGGTGCTCGTCGGAGGAGTACCCGAGAGCCTCCATCCCCAGCTGCGCCAGCTCCCCGTCGATGGTGGCGGCAAGATCCACAAGAGCCTCAGTCTAGTGTCCACAGTCTCCCTGAAAGCGTCGTGGGCGGCAGCAGCATTCGCCAGCAGCGCCTCATCGGCCTTGATCTTCTCCGACAAGGCCACCTCCCGCTCCCTCGCGCCGTCCAGCGTCTGGGTCAAGGTGGCCAGCTTCAACTCGAGATCTGCATTGAAATCCTTGGCGGCACTGAGCTCCTTGCTCCTCTCAGCGAGAAGACCCTGCAGCTCACCATGAGCGGCAGCGTCCTTCTCGCGCTCACGCTTGAGCGCGGCAAGCTCCTCGCCGCTCGCCCTGAGATCAGCTTCCAGCTGTGCCACCTTCATCTCCAGCTCCTTCTTGGCGGCCTCGGCAGCTGCGGCAGCATCCCTTGCCTCCTTGAGAGCCCCGCCGATTGCTTGCTCGCGCGCGGCAAGCTCCTCCTCGTGGCTGTCAAGGTTGACCTTGCGCTGCGCCAACTCTCCTTCCTGCGCAAATAGATTTTCGGCGACAAGCCGTTGCTTCTCTTCAACTTCAGCCTTCTCGAGGAGGAAGGCTTTCCGCTCCTCGAGAAGTTGCTCCCGCTCCTCCGCCAGGGACCGGAGAGCTTCCTGCCTCAGACCCCGGAGTTCCTCCACGCGCTTCTCAGTATCCACTCCCGCCTTCGCGACAAGCGCCTCTCGGGACGCCAGTTTGGCTTGGCGGGCGCGGTAAAGAGACAGCAGCTTCCGCAGCAGCCGCTCCTCCTCAGGCTCGTCGCTGCTGCTGCTTGGCGTGTCGACCAGCGCCAGCCCAGCGGAGGCGAGCACCTCTTCGTCAAAAGTTTCTCCTTCGACTGGCGCCCTGGAGCTCGAAGCCCAGGGGAGCTTGATGAAGACGCCATCGCCGGCCTTCAAGTAGGCGCCGGGCTGGGGCTCTTCGGAGCCTGGCGCTGCAGCAGCGGCAGAGGGATCGATGGTTGGTGCAGCGCCTGGCGCTCCTGCGGCCTTGGGGCCGTCAGTGCGATCGCCGGATTCCTCGCCAGCTTCTGCGGCAGCAGCCTTGGCGGCCTCTTCGCCGGCGGGATCATCAGCGCCGGCCTCTTCTTTGGTGGCAGCGGCGTTGTCATTGTTGCTGCGCGCGTCCTCCTCGCTGGTGGCCTCGGCCTCCATTGGATCCGCGCCAGGTGGATCTGACGACCGAAGAGGGGAGAAAAGTCAAGCAAATATTCAAAAAGGAAGTCAGAAGAAGAAGAACCCAAGGGGAGTTTTCAAGCAAAAGGGTTACCTGTGCTTGGATCTGCAGTCGTGGTCTCAACCACCGGAGGACCACTGGTGCTGTCCCTTGCCGGAGAACTGCCCCTTGCCGGAGAATTCTCCCTTGCCAGAGAACGCTCCCTTGCCGGGTAATCCTCCCTCGGCGGTGTAGTCGAAGCAGATGGCACTTCGGGAGCGGCCTCCGGGCCCTCCTGGTGAGGCTGCTCTGCTCCTACACAAACCAACAGACAGATATCAGCAAAAAGAAGAGCACCCATGCACGCCTGACAGCATGAAGTAAACCATATACTTACGTGGGGGGCTGCGCTGGGGGCTGCTTTGAGGAATGGTTGCCGGGTCCGACAAGGTGGTCTCGGACATGTCCTCTGCCGTCGTGGTGGGGTCGTCCTCGATGACAATCACCGGGGCCTTGGCTCTCTTCGCCGCCCTCTGGGCCAGAGTCCTGAAAAGGAACAGGTTCAGAGTAAAGCAAATCAGACACAAGACAAGACAGTAAGAATTGAAGAACTGCAAGTACAGCAAGGAATCTTACTCTTCTTCTTCCTCGTCGGAGGTGAGCGCAGAGAGATCGAAGTCCGGCTCGCCTCCGGTGCGACAAGGCGGAGGAGTAGGCTCCCTTGTTCGCTTGGCAGGAGCAGTAGCGGTGGACCGGGAAGACCCCGCTCCGGTTGCCGCAGCGGTGTGAGGCGCTCCCGCAGCAACAGTGCTTGCCGCGGTAGAGCGTGTCGCGCGGCTCGGCGGCTGTTGACCCGTCTGCCGCCCCGCTACGTCCGAGGCCTTGCGGAGACGCCTTCTTGGCAGGGTTGGGGGCTCTGCCTGCGACAAGCTGTCCGAAGATTTGGGTCCGACAGGCTCTCCCTCGCCGGGCTCGCTCGGCTCAGCTTCAGGCCCGCAAGCTCTTCCTCGCCGGTGAACTCCTCTTGCTCGGCAAGGCTTGCCGCCTCTGCTGCCTCTGCCTCCTCCACGGTGAATCCAAACACGCCCGCGGCAGCGGCTGCTGCCGCCTCTTCCAGCCTGGTGGCGATACGCTGCATCTCATCGTCGGTGGTGTCGCGGGTGAGGCTCTTCTGCTCGTCGGAGCGGACCGGCACTTCAACCAAGCTGTCGAAGAACTCCTGCATGACGTCGTCTGCAGGCTCTTGCCAGGTTGGGACGATCCCATGCGAGTCGCACAGCGACATCATTGCACGGATGCGGTCAAGCGAAGAATTGTTGCACAGCGGAACGACATCCCGCGGCAACATGAATGGATGCTGAGGATCATGCTTGAACAGCTCCAGAAGCATCGCGTCCAGCTGCAGAATAGTGAAATTGAAGTTGAGGCCCGGGCGCAGCCTCATGATACCCGCCGAGTTCTGGAACTCCCAGGCGAGTCTCCTCCTCTCCTGCAGGGGGGCGATGCGGCGGCGAAGAAAATCTGCGCCCACGGTGCCTACTGTGAGCCCGGCAAGCCTGGGGCGTAAGATCCCGGTGACGGCAATCTTCAGCCTGTCATCTTCCGGGGCCACATTGCTCCAATCATTGCCACGCACTACTGGGGCTTGGCGCAGGGCGGTAAATGGCTGCGGGTTCTCCTCGACGATCCAGCACCACTCTGCTCTCCACTCTTCCCATTTGCTGCGGAGCTCTCCCTCCAGATAGGCGTCCTTCTTGCCAGTTCTCGAGATCCAAGCGATTCCGCCGGCAAGGGGCTCTCCTCTCTCGACTCGGGGCATAAAGAAGTGGCAGAAAAGGGCTACGTTTGGGTGGACTCTGACAAAGTTTTCGCACAGATGTGCGAAAACTGCCATGGTCAGAACGGCATTGGGGGTGAAATCAAGGAGGCGGAACCCGTAGGTGTTCATGATATCGCAGAAGAATTCAGAGAAGGGCGGGCAGAGGCCGCAGTAGGAGAACAGCGCGAAGAAGGGGTACCCGTTCGGAGCCAGTCTCGAAGCAGTGGCCGGGAGTACCTTTGTGCGCGGATGCGCTCGCGTCTCCGTCGACCACAAGAGGTAGTAGTACTCCCTCAGCTCCTTCGCGTCAAGCGGAGGGGGAAGATGGCCCGCTCCTTTCGCAGCGCCGCGAGCCGCTGTGCCTCGGCCGATTTCACGCCTTTCCCTTGTCGGCTTTCGGAGCCATGGCGGAGGTGGCGGGGGAGATCGATGGCGTTGGTGGTGCCGATGGCGATGGGGGGCGGAGCGCTGCTCTCTTTCGGCTTTGAGAAGAAGGGGAGAGCGGCGGAGATTTTCGAGAATGAAGTAGCAACCGACGAGATAGGCGAACTGCCCCTGTTTCCCCTGTTTATAAAGAGGGAGGGGAGGACATTTCGCCCTTCCGAATAAAGAAACCACCCACGATCTCTCCCACGATGCCGCATTCAACGCGTGCCGTTCGGGGAGGGCGTGGTGGATACGGAGTGAGATTCGGCGTAACCCAGGCCGCGCGTGCCCGTGCCCTGTTTTGGGCCTGGCCCAACAGCGCTCGGCACCGTGTGTGGCCCAGGCCCGGGGGCTCCTGTCGGTGTACTAGAGTAGGGGTACCCTAGTATCCCGAACTTGTGCACGAGCAGTTGCAGCACCCCGTGGCAAGGCTTGCCGGGCGACCGCCAAGGTCCTCCGTGGTTCCCTTGGAGCCATTCAAGAACAAAGTATTTAAGACAAGGAGGCAAGGCCCCGGAAAGAGGAGCTTGCCGGGAAGGCCAACCAAGGCATATCGAGGAACTTGCCGCGACGCGCCACGCGTCCCGGCAAGGCCTGGTGAGCGACAAGCTTCCGGGCGCAACAAGACGACGACCGCGGCAAGGCGCTTGCCGCGGCAAGTAACCACCCTGTACCCGCGCTCCAGCGCATCCACCAACGTGTCCCCCTGGGGCTTCTCCAGGCGCGCGTGGCGGGAGGCTGTGCAGCCAGCGGTGCGCGGTGGCATACGACGCTGACAAGATTACCATCGTGGCGAACGGTAGCGTCCCTGACGGTCCTTTTCTGCACTGTTTGGGTGACACAGACGGGCATTTAATGCCTTTGTCCCCTACCGTCAGGGTTAGGTAGGATACACTGTACAGGTAGTTGTACCAACTGCAACTGCTTTTATGTTTTTGCCCTCGTCTGCGTTGCCACCTGTCGGTGACCCCTTGAGCATATAAAAGGAGGCCCATGCGCAACGTAGAAGGGGGTTCGGAAGTTTCGGTTCGACGACAGAAAAACACTTAGCTCTCTCGAGCAAGAACAGAATACAATCAGACAAGCAGCAGTAGGAGTATTATATCTCCGGAGAGCTCCGAAGCTGGGTAAACTGCTCGTGTGCTTCGCCTCGATCTGCTCTTTGTGCGATCTCCGCCCCCCGCCGAACCGAAAGGGGCTCGGTCCGCCGGTCCCATAGGTGTTCGTGGATCAGTTTCCCCGACATTCGGTGATACTTTTGCTTCATATGGGGTAACATTTATTGTTTGCAAAAGAGAAATATCAGTCTATTGGTGTTGTTTGTTAGCACAAAATAAGACATTATATTTTTTTTTACCCTTATGAAAAAAGAACAATTAATTTGGGAAAATATTGAATCATTTACTTAACGGATGATCTTGAGGGTGAGACAATTTTATTAAGATTCAGAAGAATATTAGCTCAAGTACCATATAGGGAGTGACACAATAATGATAACAAACATAACAAAACCTTAAATGATTTACTTATTGAATCAATATTCTACTTCATGTAGCGAAGTCATTGAATGTAAATATTCCTATAACTCTTTGTTGTATTCTTTCAAAATTCGATTTTCAAATTAATCTCACACCTATTTTCTCATATGATTGTTTTTCAGCTTTTTGTATGTATTGTTTCATTGACAACATTCCTCAAATATCACTAATTATTTAGATTAAACCTCTAAAGTTTGTCTATTTCCAAAGTACACTAATTCTACATACATTCATATCTCTGCCACATGAAATAGCCGGAATATTTACTTCCCTACAATTCATTGATATCTTTGCTATAGCATGCTACATAGCATTTTCAAGTGGTCTTGCGCTAAGTAACTTTGATTCAAACATGAACAAAGATTTTAAATAGCGTTATAGCGTTTAGAAGAGGTCTGCCGCTAAGAGGCTTAGTGTGCTATTAAAAACTATGATTCTAACACAAACTTACTGTCCAGTAACAAAATTTGTGTCTTCAAACATATTGTGTGATCCAAACTTTGAGATATTATTCAAAATTAAGCGATAACTTCTCTTGGATGTTGTCCTTTCCTTTCTGAGTGCATCCTTCTTAATTTAACTAGGTTGACGTGTATCAACCAAACTTTTAAGCTTTCAAGATATACAAGTATAATATAAGTTTATTTCATAGTACACAACTACGATGATTGTATGATATTGTCCATGCCTACGGTAAGGCTGTATTCCTACTCTTGGACCGAACATTAATAATATCATTTTCTGTCCTATCATGCCATTTGTATATAAATTGTCGATACAAATAAATATATACATATTTTTCCTCATTCTATTTCAATATATAAAAATGTGCAAATCACTAGCCCGTGCCGATGCATGGGTTGACGACTAGTTGTTCATAATGCGGGGAGCTTCACCACACTACTGGATTACCATGTCAACATAACAAGCATAGATGAAGGGCAAAGAAAATCATTGTATCTATTTTGGATAATGTGCATGGCATGTTGTTCATATCATCAGCCACATCAGTAAGATAAAACAGGAGATCATAAGGTGCAAACGTGGGCTGCTTCACCACACACTGGATTATAGATCCACAAAAACAAGCATACATATAGGGAGCATTAAGTAATGTGCATGGTATGAATAAGTAATTTGGTTTTACAAGTAAAACTTAGAACTTACGATTCTTGTGAACATGCATTTTGGTAGAAACAACAAACTAAACAGCAGTAAACGATAGGGAGTATGAGCAAATTAAACAGTAGTTGAGGATAAAGGCTTTAGAAGGACTGACTTACATTAACAGTTAACACCGGCTTTGTAATGCCCTTCTCCATGTCAAGGGAAGGATAACTCAACAATTTCAGCACATAATCTTCTTCATAAGCATTGCCTGTACTCTACATTTTGTAGAGAGTAATTATAGATATGATAATACTGGAAGGGATAGCGGATAATGAAGATAAGATGCAGATTGATGCTACATAATCAACTACCAATCCCTGGAAGTACAAGCGTTATAGGACAAAATGTACTGACAAGAGAAATGGCCTACAGTTCTGCACTGGCATTGTTTGTGTATTCTACTTGTTGGTAAGATTAAATATAGATCTGATATTTTTTAGTAAATGGTGGGCGAGGGAGATAAGATGCAGAATGCTACAAAATGAACCAATCCATCTTCCCATAATACAAGAGTGTTTTGAACACTGGTGTACTGTACAAAACTTTCTTATATTATGGGACGGAGGGAGTAGCTGTTAATGTAAGTACAGTGATAGACCACGTTCAGTCCTTACAAGAGGACTGCAGAGCTAAACCTCTTTAAAAGCATGGGGTTGATTCTAAATTTATGTAAGAGTCCATACGGATCTTATAATGTCCACCAAATGGACGATTACGAGGCTAACATGTGCAGTGATGCTACATAATCAAACAGCTATGAAAGTAAGTATGGTCATACATGGCAAGAAGTACTCACAAGGGCAATGCAGTGTGCAGTATAGTTGCGAGATTTGGTGGTCCCTTGAGAACGAATGTTCTTCTGCTAACAGTTTTCGTACAAGTGAGACATTAAGGCAAATGCAGAAATGTAGTTCAAATTGTGATGTGATATCATAGACAGTACCTTACGCTGTAGCCGAGACCAATGTGTAACAAGATTATTCCAGTCACTGTCGGATAAATGTAGCACCCGAGACTTTACAGAAATTTCATTCAGAGGCTTGCCATTGAAGTGCGTTTGCCTCAGGTAGGAACGATACTTCATCAACGAGTGCTTGAAAAGCGCAACCAACCCTTGCTCGTCATCACAATCTAGTTTGCTCCTCACCTATTCAAAAGAATGAAATCTTGTGTCTTCTATCAGTATAAACATATGCAGTAATGAGCATGAATAACATTAGTACATTACTTACGCGTAAGTTGCGGAGGAAGACTGGAAATTGTTCTGTGTCTGCGGTATAATCTTTCCATGAAGGAAAGATGTGCACAAAGTTCCTGACAACAACATAAGCTTCGTCTTCTAAACTGGGAAGAAATGGAATAGGGGTCCTATTTGCTGCAATTGCGGCTCTCTTTGGTTCGAAAAGGGATTTGGCAACTGGATTTGGTGTACTCTTTGCTGGAATGGGGGTTTTGCACCGTACAGCTGGTGCTATGTCAACTGGCATAATCATATAGTTTGCTGCAGTTGGGGTCTGCTGAGTTGGGGCATCAAAAATGACCAGTGTAGTAGAGCTAGAGTCTGTTAGAGTTGGGGTGTTTTGTGGGTCAGGTGATATTGCAACTACACCTAATGGGCTATTTGACTTATCAGGTGCCACAACCTTTTCCAAATACTTTGCTTGTGCTCCTCCACGATCACCAACCGCCCTCTTCCTTTTGAACGTCTGATACACAAGAACAACATTTGAATGGATAAATATGGTATGATGACAGATGGAATATGTACTGAAAATGGATAGGCAGGGCGTATTCACATACACGATGTGTAAACTAAGCTAATGGCAGTTCAACAAAGTAGAAGCAATGCAAAGTATCAGTTGCAAGATATGTGCGACCAATGTAACCTTGGAAAGTTAGAGCAAGTACCTTGATGGGTGAATAAGATAGGGCATCTTCCTCTGACTCCTCCACTAGGGAGCTACATTGACTTAGGTCTCCCTCTAGCATAGAATCACTGTTAGGATCATATTCTGAGCATGAATCTATAGGTGGAGAGCGTTTGCATTGCATTGCATCCAGACTTGATTCCAATCCCTTAATGCCAAGTTTGACAGCCATGGCATTGTTCTGCTTTATTCTTTTCATGCACGCCAGCTCATAATCATTATGATGCTGTTCAGAATCTGAGATTCATGAAAACATAAAAAGTAGTCATATTATCTATGGAATGCATTGCGGATTCAACTCGGAGAGTGTCTCCCTATAAACCCCTGCATATGCAAAGTTCACCTCCCCAACCGTGCTGACCAGACCACACACATAAATACATACCCCTTATGTCTCTATAACAGGCAGGCACACATTTCAAAACTGAAGTAGGAACATTAGAATCATATGAAATTCGTATTTGAACAAATAAACTAAGCAATTGTGAGTGGCATAATGTTTAGATTCAAGGGTCGAGTGTTGGTAGTGCGACACAAAGCAAGTAGGCAGATTGTATTCCATGTAAAAGATCGAAACCTATGTAAAGGCTGGAAATGACACTTTCTTTCTATACAATGCAGTGTTCGTTGCCCACACATGATGGAAGAGATCACATAGAGAAATACTATTCACTCATGTCTACGGTTCCAGTATTTAGAAACAGGGTGGTCCACCCAAAAAGAATATTGACAACAAATATGACAAGGCAAGCATAGATGTAGTGAATCAATCATTTACTTGTGAGCTTACTAGGACAAGTATGCAGAATTGTAACTGCAGTAAGAGACCGTCCAAAATTTGAATGAAGAAGTTTGTCTAGCACTTATTGTTTGCAACTAATCGACATGAATAATTGGATATTATATCGAATGAGTAAGAAAGACAAGTAAAATTGTCAACAAACCTGGCTTGCAGTAGTAATCTGGGTCAATGTCACTACGACCAACAATCCAAAATGACTAGTGTCTGTTCCGAGGGCCGGAATTTTGAAAACCCTGTGAACTTTAGAGGTACGAAAGATTACCGAAATACATCTGAACCATTAAGTGTAAGTAGCACTGAGAACACAACAAACCCTAATGACAGTCCTGCCTAATCAGTAATGAATCAATTAGAAAATGGGTGATGAGGAGTGGCTGCTGAGTGTTGAGGACGTATCTCAGGATAAATCGGGTTGGCTTGGTAGGTGTTGCATGCCTAAGCCCTGAATGGACCGGGAAGGTAGGCACAGCGGCGCGCCCGGGTAGCGGTGACGCTGTTGGGCGAACGGCTCCTGGTCTCCTGTTAGTTCGGTGTCTCCTCCTAGAGTCATGCTGTCCGGGGATGGCAAGTCTCCGGCGAGGCAGGCGGCTGGGGGAGAGTAGAGATCGAAAGCGCGCAGCAGAACAAAGGGGAATCGGGGCCTGGGACGACCCAAAATCCTAGGGTGGGTCGGCGCACCTTGGGCACCCTGTAGAGATACACACCCGAGCGGCAAACATGCATTTTCGAAACTAATTTAGGAACATTTAGCTGACCAATTAAACAACTCTGTTTTAATAATATCACATTCGTATTTGAACAACTAAGCATGTTTAGCTTGATGGGTGGAGCAGTGTTATTATGACACGAAGCACGTATTCTGATCGTATAGTGATCATAAAAGGGGGAAACTCTAAGCATATTGTTTTAGAAAAAGAGGGTTTCCCCTCCGATTTCTATTAAAGAAACCACCACAGAGCCAACATGATCAATTAAACCCTAAGCATGATCAATTAAACCGTATTATGGTTGTGCCATGGCAGATTTGAAGCTGCAAACCGAAGAAATGATATTTAGCATCCATTGTTTGCTTCGAACTAAGAACTAAATTCTAACAGCTGAAAATAAAGTATAGTAACCAAGTTAAGATCTATTTTGTGGTTGAGATCAAAAAGTTGAGGAGATATGAAGTACCACCTCTCTTGCGGCACCGTGTAGGCATCGGGGGTGCGATGGCTGTCGGTGGCGTTGAAGCAGATCTGCGACGGTAGACGGATGCATCGGGGGATAAGTCCCGTTGCGGTGGAAGGGAAGGTCGTGTGAGCGGCCCCGACAAAGAGGACGACGGTATCGATGAAGCGAGAGGACACGATGCAAGGCTAGTGGTCTGTCGTCGTGGATGAGAAACGTCCATCTCTAGCAGTGGACGACGCGGTCTTCGTAGGCGCTCCAGCATGGTGGAGGACGGTGGCGATGGATGTGGTGGAGGACGGCGATGATGGATGGGGTGGTGGACGGAGGCTGGTGTGGGGATGGGGTGTTCTAGCGCGGACGGTGTATGAATGGGAAAATGGAGGGAGAGGTACGGGGAACCATGTTTTTGGGACGCGCCTGTCTAAAATATGGGAAAGTTACGAATTTAGCTCGCGTTTAAAATTTTAATGTCTCGTCGGTTGGGGATAGGACGGTAATCTCGCATCTCGCCAATATTTGCCCAGAACGATTTCGGGCGAGGAGAGGGTGGTTGGCGCCCATGGTTGGTGCCCACAGTGTATGAATGGGGCTGACAGGTAGGGCGGTTGTGTCACGTCTGAGTGAAGTTACAAACCTGCCCCTATTGTAAATATTTGCCTACATCGATTTCGGCCGAGTCGAGTTTGTTTTGCCGCCCACCGTGTATGAATGGGGAATGGAGGGAGAAACAGAGGTCTTCCGGGCGAGCTTGAATCAAATGTGTTTTGCCGCCCATGTTTGACGCCCACAGTGTTGGAATGGGCTCAGAGGCGGTCGTGTCACGTCTAATTGAAGTTACTAACCTACCCCTATTTACAGCAATGGAAATCGGGCCGATGGATTGTCCGTGTAATGGGTAGATAGTAATTTCCATATCCCAAACACTTGGCTTCGGGCAGCCAACGTGGGAGTGGACATTTTGCCGCTTCTTTTGAATTTTGGGACAATAAGCATCCACGTTTACCCTGGCAACTAAATTCGAATCCATTTTGTATTCCTATATGAATCTTTATAAATCATTATATGTGTTTTTATATATCTTCAAAAGGACGACAAAGATGTATTCCACTGTCATATATGAATATGGTTTACAAATGCCGATACTCAAATTTAGAAGCTAGAATCCAGTTTAAGGTGAATTCAAATATTTGGAACACTTCATGTCCAACTCAAATGTCACACGCAGCATAATGTGTACTCCCATTTAGATATGTACACAAGCGATGTATCAAGATTAAAATACCAAGTCAATCAACCAAGAATGTACAGAACTAACAGACATATAAACACTTATAGAGTATATGGATGAATAATATCAACTAACATACATAAGCCAGGCCGTTGTACTTTTTTTGGCTACAACAACATCCTTTTTTAGCCAGCATCTTGGCCCTTTCCGACGCGTGCCACTTATGGTCCATCTATACTACTACTTTTGCTGAATGCACATTCAGCCCGATTGGCATATTTGTAGGTCTGGCACAACAATCCAAATGAAATGTCTCCGAGTCTTATCAATTAATAAAGACTTGTGCTCAAATAAAATTACAAAACAAAAAACAAAAAAAACAATTATTACATGATCTCTAAAACAAATGGTTTGATTGATTACATGAACAGACAACACAAAGGATATTCAACGATGGAAAGAACATTTCACCAATGATTTACCAAGTAGGAGTTTAATTTCCTTTTTTCCTTCAGGACCTTAACAATCTGGTCAGTCTCAGCTTGCTTCATTTTGAAATCCACCAAATATTTAATGGTTGTCTTGAGTACTGCTTGTGATTGTGTTGTTTGCTTCCTCAACATGTCAACTTCATCTCTAAGTGCAGAAGCAAAATCTCTTTCTACCACTAGTTTAGCCTCTAGAGCGTCAGCAGTTGGCATTTCATAATGCACGATTGGGCCGGTGCCACTGCTGTGGGATGATGCAACGTCCATGGGGACCTCGCTCTTTGATCTTGGGCTAACCTATTTTGCCATTAAAGTTCTGATTGGATTCAGAAAAGTTGAAGTTAGCAAACCATCTCAACTGGGAGTTATAACAGCAAACCAGTTAAACAAACAAGGAATTAAAGAGTTTCAATTGGATGCTGAAAAGTAGTTATTAACATCATTGTAACCCGCTGTTGCAGCAGCAAAGCAGTTAAACAAACAAGTAGATATTTAAGTTAAGGCAAACAGGTAATTCTTAACAGTAAGTATCAAACACATAGATAGGCGCAGTGTACAATATGATTAAAAGGCTGTGGCATTATGTAATTAGTAGCAAACTAAATTAGGCCAAGCAACATAATTGATCAATTTTGCAATAAGTGGCTAACTAAAATTTGAGAAGCAGGTAACTGAACTTATGCTAGTTCTTTGTATAGGCACACTGCAACTTCTTTTTCGCTTACAAGGTTGTGCGAAGGAGTCCATGGCATCAATTGCTTGGATACACAGTCCCAATACTTCTTTGTTCCCACACTGCATGGGTAAGTCAAATGGTTAATCTGGTAAGATGGTGCATCCTTGGTATGTTATATGAGGACGTGTAGTCAGACTAGTTGTAGCCACACACATCACACTAGCTTTTACTATATATTTCATGCGATTACTTTTGGCATATCGAGATCTAAGCAATCTACAATAGGATGAAAAGACTGACATCCTTCACATTATTGGCGAACTCAGTTCATAGAAACAAGCAATTCAACCATTCTGTGGGTAAATCAAAAGCGCCACTGGAATATTTTTCACTATCCAATCATACACGCAAAAAGAGGTGACGCCGCCCATAGGGGCTGGTATGGGCGGCCGCCTCAGGTGGCTGGAAAGTGTGCACCTAGTTTGAGTCGTCCAGGTTGGCCCTCGCTAGTTCTGTTCGTCCCAACGCACGAGCAGGCAATGTAAAAAATGAAGAAAAATGTTTCAATTTGGATGGGCCAATAACATAACTGCAATGCAGGCCCTATAGCAGGCTCGCGGCCCAAACGAGCACCTCCCATATCGATCGACAGCAGGAAAAATCCCAATTCATTCGCTCCAGCCTCCAGTCTAGTTTGCTCCTAACCTAGCCACCGCTGGACAAACCGACACAACACTTCCTCGCGCCCTCGTTGGAGGGTGGTCGCCGGGCTTCAAGCGAACGGAAGGACAAGAAGATGAAGATCCAACCCTGGGTGTAGCCTGCGTGGGAGGCAGCGGTGGCAGCACGGGCATGGCATCGAGCTTGCGCAAACGGATAGTCGCAGCTTGCAAGGGTAGCATGCGCAACGAGTAGGTACATCACATCCCTGATTATATCTAATTCAACTCTTCAATTTCTGGCCAATAGTTAAACCTGACGGTGTTATAAAACTGCTTGTATGTAGGGGATCTATGAGAAAATGAAACCAATTTCTACTTATTTTATAACTCCCTCAATCAATGCTGAACTGACTGAATCTGATGTATCTAATCAAGTTTCCGGTGCAAACATACAAGCTCATGTTGTTCTTGAGCCTGAAGTGTCTAATGAACAGATTGCTAATGAAGGATTTGATGCAAACATTTTACATGCTCCTGGTGATGAACATATAGTGTCTAATGAGGGATCTAATGCAAGCATTTTACAAGCTCATTGAAGGATTTAGTGTCTAATGATGATCTACTATGTTGAGAGAGACAGAGATTTGCAGGCATTGATGACAAGCAACTTATAGTGCATTTTCATAGCTTGAGGAAACGTCGAGGCCATCTACCAAAAAGTCTCCGTATCATGACAACATAGCATAAATACTTTTCTAATATGTTGTTTGAAACTATTGGCATACTTGTGCAGGATAGATATATTGATATGCAGTTTGCGCACTGGTTATACGTGCAATTACACTTCGATATTTTCAGCCAGAGAATGAATAATTCAAGTAGGTACAGACCATGTTTGTTGTCATTGTACACCATGTTGCATTTTGTGTTTTTTGGTGCTTGCATCATTTAGTGTTATAATCTGAACTACTTTGGATCATTAGCTAGTTTTCAAAGTGCATGTAGCTTCACATTTCTCAAGTTATGTTGATTTCCGGAGTGCAAGTGCCTTCATCTTTTTTAAGTTAAATGTTCATCCCTGGTAACTTGAATTCGTGGATCAGCCACTGCACACAAATCATACACGAATGCCAGTACAAATTAAATGAAATGCAGGGATTATGCTAGCTAGTTGTATAGGCTCACTGCAGCTCTGCTTGCGCTTGGGATGTTCCATGTACAAGTCCATGTTACCACTTGCTTGGATGTGCAGGCCTTGTGCTCCTTGCATCCTCCTCTACATTTTTGACACGGTGAATGGTTGATCAAATAAGAGGAATCGACCTTGATGTTGTACCATAGGACAGATACTTACAAGGTTATACAGGTGTGCAGGATGTGTACCAGATCCCATAGTGCCATCATGCTTCGCTAAAAAATGGATTTGCTTGTTTCAGATGTTATCTCCGGAAGAAATAAGAGTTAAAGTCAGAGTTTCATAGGCGTGTAAGCTAAGAGAGCAGTGAAAGGATATCCAAACATCATCGGAACAGTGCACAAGGGAGTTATGGGTGGATACCTAGTTCGGGCCAGCGTTTGGGCATGCTCGCCTAGCTAGAGTGCGGGTCACTTCAGAGCCGTTGAGGGTGATGCGCTGGCATTGGCTAGCCGCGCACAGATGCAGATCTTGAGTCGCAGCGGAGCGCTATGATGCAGTGGACGAGACCGTTGGTGACGCCCCAACGGCCTCGGGGGGCGGAGGTGCGACGATGTGCTCGGTGAAGTAGCCCTGGTGAGCTGGGAGACGGCGTCGGTGAAGCGCACCTGATGCGGTGGAACTCGGTGTCTGTGAGGCACGTCGGTTGCGGCGGCCAACGTTGTCAGTGGACCACCCGGTGCGGTGGATGAGGGCGTAGATGAGGTAGCTCCGGTGCGGTGGTGAAGCGCGACTCTCGTCTTCGTCGTCGTCGTCCGGCACAAAGGTGGGGAACGGTGGGGAAAGAGATGAGATGAGAGGCGATTCGAACTTTGCTTGGGTTGGCAGCGAATTAGGGAATTGAGCAATCTGGGCGCAGAAGGGGATGGTGTAGAAGAGAGATTTTGCAGGGCTGGAATTGGGGCCGCCAGATATTTCAATCCAAAACATGGAAGTGCAAACTTATTTTGTTGTTGTCCTTTTTTTGGGGGTGGGGGTGGGTGGCTGGGTGCTACACGTCCGTCCGACACACGCGACCACCCCGACAGGACTATGCTTTGGTGCCTTAAGGCACCTGCCTTTGTGTCCAGGACATGTGGGCCCAACAGGTGGCTGGCCCACATGTCACTGACACAAAGGCAGTTGCCTTTAAGGCACCGAAGCAGCGTCCACCCCAACACGACCCTGGTGTGCCTGGTGCACCTACATTTGAGAATGCAAACGAATCTTCTTTCATTTGCAA
>NC_057813.1:586639114-586665121 GCF_018294505.1 Triticum aestivum | reverse complement strand
CAGGGCTGGAATTGGGGCCGCCAGATATTTCAATCCAAAACATGGAAGTGCAAACTTATTTTGTTGTTGTCCTTTTTTTGGGGGTGGGGGTGGGTGGCTGGGTGCTACACGTCCGTCCGACACACGCGACCACCCCGACAGGACTATGCTTTGGTGCCTTAAGGCACCGAAGCAGCGTCCACCCCAACACGACCCTGGTGTGCCTGGTGCACCTACATTTGAGAATGCAAACGAATCTTCTTTCATTTGCAAACGAATCTGTATGTATTACCATGCCCATGTTTTCCTTGCAATAATTAGTCATTTGAAACGAGATACTCCCTCCGTTCACTTTTGTAAGTCATTTCAGACAACTTAAAATGAATTGTTTTGCACATTGTCTGAAATGTCTTCAAGGTCTTATAAAAGTGAACAGAGGGAGTACTATAAATTAATTAATGAGGAGTTATTTGAAAAAAAATCGAAACGGTACCCACGCTAATGTGGATTAGAGTGTGTGTCACATAATTAGTTATTTGAATTAGAGTGTGTGTCACGTAGTTACTTATTTGAATTAGAGTGTGTGTCACGTAGCGATCTCCAATTCTAACGTGGATTTCACATTTCACTGTATCCACGCTACTTTTTTAATACAAATTCATATGTATATGATGAACACCATGGTAGTGAGAAAACTTTTGTATGGTTCAAACATATGACCTACAAAAAAGCACAACAAATTGAGTCAATGTCAACTTTTCGAAACTTAGTATGGCACGAATTCGAAATAATTACCCGTATGCCTAGTCGTCGGTTCAAATCTTAAAATGTACACCAAATTGAAACATCGATATTAAGTCTCGTACTATGTACATTCAAATGTTGTTTTTAGGCCCCCCCCCCCGCACAAACGCTACATACTTCCTGTATCGGTCAATCTTCCTCTCTTAACCACCATAGGAAGCTATCGGTTTCCAACACACGTTCATTCTTTCTATCCGTGTTTTGATCTCTAAGTATCTCAACTACACAACCCCTTTTTCCACTCTGTTACCAAATGTATTTACCTCACACACCCGCCATTGCACCCCATGCCGAGCTCTCTCTCTCTCCACCCTCTCCCTCTCACCCTCTCGCGCTAAATACATGCATTGCCTATCTAGGCCCCCAACCTATCGTACGCACGCACGCACGCTGTATATCTAGGTCACTCCCTCGAGACTGTCTCACTCTTTCTTCCGCACGGCGGGCCACACTCGCTCAATCTCGTTGTCTTTATCTGAGTCTCATTTAACCTCGTTTTCTTTCACACACAAATGATACATCTCCCTGTTCGGGCCTCGATCGACACACTCTATACTCTCTCACGCAGATTGTCTATCTAGGTCAGTCCATCCAAGCCGCCGCCACTCACTCGACCTTATGGTGGGCCACGCTCACTCAATCTCTCTCTCTCTCTCTCTCTCTCTCTCTCTCTCTCTCTCTCTTTGTATGTCTCGATTGACCTTGCTCTTTCTCAGACAAAAACGATATATCACCATGTTTGAGCCCAATTCGACCTATTCACATTGTATACTCTCTCACGCACATTGTCTATCTAGGTCACTCTCTCCAACCCGTCTCACTCTTCCGATCGCACGGCGACCCTATGTGATCGGTTGACCTTGCTTCCTCCCACGCACAAAATATATCTACATGTCTGTGACTGGTATCCCTAATAAGTTTTCCAATGCAAATTCAAATTTAAAAGATGAACAATATGGAGGTGAGAAAACTTTGTATGTATCAAGCATATGACCACACACACACATAGAGAGACACACACACACATGAACACAACAACAATCCAATAAGTATAGTGCATCTATTTTTCCAAACCATGCATGTATGACACGAATTCAAAAATACTCCTTCTATTCCTATATATTAATCTTTTAGAGAGTTCAACAAGTGACTACATACGGAGCAAAATGAGTGAATCTAGACTCTAAAATATGTCTATATACATCCGTATGTGCCAGTCCATTTGAAACCTCTAAAAACACTAATATTTAGGAACGAAGGGAGTAAAATGTTAGACATCCATGGTCCTTAGTTCAATATTTAAAATGAACATGAAACTGAAACATGAATATTAAGTCTAGTACTACAGTACATGCAAATGTTGTGTTTAGGCGGAGCTATGATTGTCGGGGGTCAACCCCTCGACCTTAGATAAAATTGTGGAGCTCTGTTTATGGTTGTTTAGATTATATTTGTCCTCACCCTCCCAACCACCGATTGGTTGTGCACCCCCACCCCTCCTCCCCGGGAGAATATCATGTGCCCCCATACCTTAGATGCTATATGCCGATACAAGTTGCTTGGAGCTTGTAGATCTGAGATATAGCAGCTCAGATGATGTGTCTTAATATTTTTGCAGGAAACCTTGATGAGTTCGAGAATTGCACACAATTTGTACAAAAACTACTCAGATGCCCTTTGATCCCATATCCAACGACCTCCAAGCTCGTATCATCGTAGCATCTAAGATGGACGACATCATATTCTCCTGTATGTAAGAATATCATGTGCTACCACACCTTAGATGCTTTGGTGATACAACCTCTTTGGAGGCGTTGGATTTCTGACCCAACATCTCCTCGGTGGTTTGAATGGTTTTCTGCAGAAAAGCCACAAAAGAGTTCGGCCACTGCTTACAAGCACAAAGACTGCTCAGATGCCATTGGATCTCAGATCAAATGACCTCCAAGCTCGTATCACCGTAGCATCCAAGTTGCGATAGCACCTTATGTTTTCTCGCACGGGAGAATATGAGGTGCTCCCGCATCGTAGATTCTATGGTGATACGAGTTCACTGAGATCTAATGGCCCACAGTAGGAGGTTTGAATGTTTTTGCAATATACAGCTGATAGAGTTTGGGAAATGCGCAGAAACTACAAGTACTACGCATGTGCCATCTGATCACTGATCATACGACCTAGATGCTCATTTCACCGTAGCGTGTAATTAAGCTACGGGGAGCACCTAATATGAGCAATGGGGAGCCGTTGGATCGAAGATGCAGTGGCACACACGAGGCCTGAATGTTTTATTTGCAAATAAACCTTTGGAGAGTTTGGAAATTGCGCATTATTACAAAGACTACTCCCAAGCCATTGGATCTCACTTCCAACGGTGTAAAAACTCGTATCACCATAGTATCTAAGCTGCGGGGTGGATGTGATATTCTATGCCACTGTCATTTTTGTTTGTAAACTTGTAAAATACGTGTGACTCGTGCCGTTACTTGTCTAACCGCGCAAAGTGTTTGTTCAAAAAAACCATCCTACAGTGAAATATCGGAACAAAACACGGGGGTCCCACTTGTCATTAATCAAATTTGGACCTAAAACTAACAAATCTGAAATACGAGATTCGAACTGGCAACCTAGACTACAAAGTGTAAGTCGATAACCTGAAAAAACAAACGGTTGTTGGCTTTGTCCCATAACTTGATTTTATACAGTACTTGTGTTGAGTAGAGTAGATGGAGTGCCTCGTCAACACGTGCATGACCGTTGTCTCACTTACTGGTGGGTCCTAGGTCTGCGATCTCAATCTCTATTCTCTCCATCGTCTAACCTTTGCACGGCCACACACGAAGAGCGGCACTAGCTTGCCGTGGTGTTATTACAACTAAAAAAAGCTTGGAAAATAGAAGAATCGCCTAGAACAAGAGACGTTGTGGCTGGTCAAGACAGAGCTAACCACATTTATCCTCCGTGCCACATTTGCATGATGAAGCTGTGTGGCTAGTGGGGTGTTTTTGACCGACTGGCTGGGTCCGAGGTCGAACCATAGGTACTACGTCTGATACAATATATTTTTACATGCACATTTTTCCTCCGTGCCGAGACGTGGCACACCCTACCACGCGGTTTCGAGGTCCTCCCGGGTGGTGCACGCATATATTCTTCCTGACGTGGGACGCCCTACTGCGCGTTTTCTGGGTCCTCCTCGGTCATAGTGCCGAAGCAAGTAAATGAGTCGTCAAATCACGAAAGACCACCTTTCCCGCCAAGTACATCAGTGAAGCACGGTGGCTAGCTAGTTGGGCTAGTCCGACCGATTAGCTAGGCCGCCGCCGCATTTGTTTTTTCACCCCTTTTTTTATCTACTTGCCAGCAGGTAAATTTAAATATCCACCGCGGCGTTGGTCTGGTGTTTGGGTGTGGCAGGATTTTTAATTTTTTGATTGATGGGAGCAGGCGCGACAGGATTTTTAATTTTTTGATTGACGGGAGAAGGCGCGGCAGCAATTAGTCACGATGACTCCGCCTTAAAACCCACTGCTCCCTTATGTGAGAAGTCGTCGACTAGTGTTTTACCGTGGTGAAAACCAAAAGATTCCCCGCTCCTCGTCTGGCTCCCTCCGCCTTCCCGTAGATTGCATTACCTTTCAGCCGTTTCACCCCCTTTGCATCCTCTCCCCATTGCTTCTACCTGATTCCTTGGCGGCGCAGCGGATCACGGAGTCTGAGGTGAGGCGCCTGACACAGGAGCTCCATGCCAAGGATCCGTAGGTCAGGGCAAAGGACGTGGACCTCCGTGAGCTCAAGGAGGAGAGGAGTGCCATGCTCCTCCGTTATGTGTTGGAGTTCATGGAGCTTCAAAAGCGGCAGGCGTCCACCACAAAGATGCTCGAGGCGTCGGCGGCGTTGCTGCAGAAAGCGGGAGATACGATAGGCCGTCAGGGGAGCCGGCTAGAGCGTGAGCGGGCCGATCACGACGAGGTCCAGGATCGCCTCAGCCACTTGGTGAACCAAGTTGCCACGCACGTATTGCGGCTGCGCGATGTCTACAGTGGTGCCAGCGCGACGATGCCGGCCGTCGTGCTAAACCCGTTCGACCACTCGGTCGACTTCAACGAGCTGAGGCTTCCTGACCTGGTCTCCTTCTTCACCTATATCTCCGAGGAGCTGAGCTGTCTCTGCGCGATGGTGGGGGCTGAGCTGGACAAGGAGGGGTTGCGGGCTGCCGTCGTCGTTGCCGGGCGAATCCTTTCAGGGCTCCATCACCGGAATCCATTCCTGCCATTGGACACCGTCTTTAACGAGATGGCTCCCGTCGATCGGGAGCGGGCTCTGCGGGCGGTTGCACCCTGCATCACCAACTTCGTGCGCGTCGAGAAGCAGAGGGACTTCAGTGGTGTTTAGGCGCCCTTTGCATGGGCATGTCCATGTCTCGGCGCAACAAGACTGTTGGATCAAACTCAGACGGTGCAGATCAGTCACTGTAGCACAAAGCGTGTGGGTGTGTTTGGTTGCATTCTCATCTCAATATAGTTGTTTCCTCTTCGTGTATTTTTGTCAACCTACTAGTGTGGACTCATGCACCCTTCATGCACTCTGCCAAACACCCAAAAGTGGGTCGACAAGGGAACTTTTGCTCCCTGATACGTCTCCAACGTATCTATAATTTTTGATTGTTCCATGCTATTATATTACCCCTTTTGGATGTTTATGGGCTTTATTTTACACATTTATATCATTTTTGGGACTAACCTACTAACCGGAGGCCCAGCCTGTATTGCTGTTTTTTTTGCCTATTTCAGTATTTCGAAGAAAAGGAATATCAAACGGAGTCCAAACGGAATGAAACCTTCGGGAGCGTGATTTTTGGAACGAACGGGATCTAGAGGACTTGGAGTGCAAGTCAAGAACCAGCCGAGGCGGCCACGAGAGGGTAGGCCGTGCCCACCCCTATAGGGCGCGCCCCCTGTCTCGTGGGCCCCTCGGGCGGCCACGGACATACTTATTCCTCCTATATAAGCCTACGTACCCCAAAAACATCCAGGGAGCACCCGAAACACAATTTCCACCGCCGTAACCTTATGTATTCGCGAGATCCCATCTTGGAGCCTTTTCCGGTGCTCTGGCGGAGGGGGAATCGACCATGGAGGGCTTCTACATCAACACCATATCCCTTCCGATGAGTTGTGAGTAGTTTACCACAGACTTTCGGGGCCATAGTTATTAGCTAGATGGCTTCTTCTCTCTTTTTGGATCTCAAGACAATGTTCTCCCCCTCTCTTGTGGAGATCTATTCGATGTAATCTCTTTTTGCGGTGTGTTTGTCGAGATCCGATGAATTGTGGGTTTATGATGATGTTTATCTATGAGTAATATTTGAATCTTCTCTGAATTCTTTTATGTATGATTGAGTTATGTTTGCAGGTCTCTTCGAATTATCAGTTTGGTTTGGCCTACTAGATTGATCTTTCTTGCCACGGGAGAAGTGCTTAGCTTTGGGTTCAATCTTGCGGTGTCCTTACCCAGTGACAAAAAGGGTTGCAAGGAACGTATTGTATTGTTGCCATCGAGGATAAAAATATGGGGTTTATATCATATTGCATGAGTTTATCCCCCTACATCATGTCATCTTGCTTAATGTGTTACTCTGTTCTTTATGAACTTAATACTCTAGATGCAGGCAGGAGTCGGTCAATGTGTGGAGTAATAGTAGTAGATGCAGGTAGGAGTCGGTCTACTTGTTGCGGACGTGATGCCTATATACATGATCATGCCTAGATAATCTCATAATTATTCGCTTTTCTATCAATTGCTCGACAGTAATTTGTTCACCCACTGTAATACTTATGCTATCTTGAGAAAAGCCTCTAGTGAAACCTATGGCCCCCGGGTCTATCTCTTATCATATTTGCTTCCAATCTACTTTTATTTGCATCTTTACTTTTTGCATCTATATTATAAAATACCAAAAATATATTTATCTTATCATACTATCTCTATCAGATCTCACTTTCACAAGTGGCCGTGAAGGGATTGACAACCCCTTTATTGCGTTTGTTGCGAGTTCTTGGTTTGTTTGTGTAGGTGCATGGGACTTTTGGGGAGCCTCCTACTAGATTGTCACACCCTGATTTTTGTGGCACAACACTTAAGATGATAAATCATGATAAAATGTGGTTTGACAAAAACTTTTGCATTATTTGACTTTTTATTTGGAGTTGGCTTTCTCTCTGTGTTTTTCAAAGTGCTCTTTAAAGTCAACACAACTCCACCTTCTATACTTCATCTCCTTGCCCCAAACTTCTGCCCAATGATCATGCCATGTGTATAGTGCAATATAGTATTTTTCTTACAAAAATAATTTGGCCAAAAAGTATTTTCTAAAATTAGTTTCCAAAAACCCTTGAATTGAGATTTGCACTGCAAGTACTTAATTTGAGGTGTGAATTTTTTTTCAAAAGGTATATTTGAATCCTATTAGATATAGGACTCCCATAAACCACAAAAATATAATTTTAAAAGCTATTTTCCTATTTTATTTAAAAGCTTTTTCTTAAGGCCGGAAATGGTCTTTAATAGGGGAAAATTATTTTTATTGTTTCAAAAATATTTGACAAAAATCAGGGAAACTTAGTGGATATATATTTTCCATATATAAGAGTTTCAACATATGGTCATGATCAAAATATTGGACAAAACCTCCCAAAACCATTTCTGCCCATTTCAAGGATTTGAAATATTTCTATAGGAAATATTTTCATAAAAATCCAAGAAAAATCTAGCAAGTCACAAATGCATATTGTTATGGTCTTGCAAAGCCTAACTTCAATCAAGGTCATTTTGTCCACCAAAATGCCCCAAAACCCTCTCTGACCAGAATCAAATTTGAGCAAGTTTGTACTACCAACTTTCTCCCCTTAACCCCAACTTTTGTGAGCATGTTGACATGACCAAATGAGACCAGTACACCAAGTAGGGCATCAAGGAGAAGTGATATGCTCAACTAGATCTACACAAGTCTGTTTCTGCTCATTTCTAGGGTTTACAAAAGTTGCATTGGCAACTTTGCCCAAATAAGCTCCAAATTGGTGGAAGGCCATATTTATATGTGTCATTTCACCCTGTGGAGTCTCATGGCATTTGGAGTTCATTTGCCTAACCAAACAAGCATCAAACACCTTCTGCCACTTTACCAAAATTCCATTTTTGACCACTTCCACTAATCTCCATGACCTCAACTTTTTACCATAGCTCCTCTTAGGACCCTTTTCACCTCTAGTAACAATGGCAAGTCCATAGCTCAATTATTGGATGGGTAAAACCCCACTTTCTCTCTCTGGACAACCCCTTTCTCTCTCTTCCTCACCTCCCTCCTCACTCCAGTGGCCATCCATGGCATTCAATGCTACTCCCCACTTGTTTATTTCTCCCTGGCACTACCAGACATGAGTGGGCACGCCCCTACCCTTTAAACAATGCCATGGCAGCCAAAGGCACGCTCTAGAGCGCGCTACAGTGCGCTCCCGCGCTGTAGCCACCCCCTGCCAAGCACCTCCGGCCACCTCGGGCCTCCCCAGCGCGCCCGACGAGGTGCCTCGGCGTCTGCAACATGCCACGCCCCTGGCCTCCTCCTCCTTCTCCCCCCTGCTGCCTCCTCCACACGCGCCCCGACCGCCCGAGAGCTCCAATGGGCGAGCTCACACGCGTGAAGCCTCTGGCACCTTCTCGCTCTCCCTCTGCCTTTCCCTTGGCCTAGGCCACGCCTACAAATGCCCTGGACAAGGCACTGGGTGCCAGTTCGGCCCCTGGCACTGCATTGGCCGCGGCCGTGGATGCCGCCCACGGTGCGCCATAGCCCCACCTTATACAGCCACTCCAGGCCCCTCTCCCCTCTTGGTTCACTCCCTCTTCCCCCAGCGACCTCCTCGAGCAGCAGCCCCCTCCTCCCGTGCCTTCCTTCTCCTCCTACCACCGCACAGCCGCCGCTTCGGCTTTCTCAAATCCGAGCAACACCGAGCTCACCTCCCTCCCTTTCCTCCACCCAAGACTCCTCGTGGTCCGGAGACCCTCCCCACCTCCTCGAACCGTCGCAGGGATGCACGAACGCCGAGAGCTGCGGATGGCCGAGGACCTCCTCCGCCACCATCCAAGCCATCACCACTATGGCCATCCTCCGCGTGCGTGAAGCACCTAGACGGATGCGTCGCAGCCTCCTGAGCATGCTGGTGGGTAGAGCGTCGCCGGAGATGCTCTGTAGCCCCGGCAATCGTCGGCGGGAGCCGCTCCTCCCCGCGGCCGGAGCGCGCGCGAGAGGTTGAAGGCGACCTGCCGCTGGTCCCCACGTGTCAGCGACACAGAGGGCGGGGCCCGCCCGTTTAAGTGGAAACGGCTCGGCCGAATCCGCCTTCGACGTCGCCCCGTCGCCCGCGTGGCCGAGCCGCTGGGCCGGCCCAGTGTGCTGCAGTGCTGAACTGCGCCCTGTGCACGGTTTAGGTATAACCCGAATATTGTCCTTTTTCTTTTCCAGAGAACTTCAAGAATCCATAAACTATTCAAATAGTGTCCAAATTCGATGAATCAAATTTCTACTGACTCCATAAATCATGTTCTATTTAGTGGGCCACAGTGGACATTTTTGTTGTTCTTAATTTTCACTGGACCCTTTAAAAAGGTCATTTATCCACATAAGTCCACTTCAAAAATCCATATTATATTCATTTCAACTCCAAATCCAGTGAAACCAATTTCTAAATTTTTCTAAAATCATGCCTGAATTAATGGGTACTTTTACTCATTTTTATAAAATGGCATTCTGTGGACAACTTGTGGATCCAACAAAACCATTGATTCCATCATATTGAAATGTTTAGAAATATCCATTGATCCACTTCCAATGAAATCACTTTGGTCATTCCTCATATGACCAGAGGTATCCAATAAAAGTCAACTTCATATTTTTAGAGCACATTCACTCTTGCCTTGCTGTGTTGCTTATTGTGTTTGTTTTCGACGTTAGTTGACGAAGTAGACGGAGTACTTGGAGAAGGACCAGAAGATCTCAAGACTCTGATGAACCAGGAAAGCAGCCCTTTGACCATGTCTATGAACCCTTTTTATGCATGCCATATAGCACTTTTATTGCTTGCACTTGAGACACGATATTGTGGTGACCACATGGGGTGGCTTGCCACCGTTACTTCCTCGTTGATACTTGCATTGTGCATGACCCTACCTTCTTATGAGGGTTATGCCGGTGGGAGTAGATAGGATGCTAAAGTAGTGCTATGCAAAAAGGGGCGGGAATATGCATGGTGATGGAGATAGAGTATTTTTAAAGGACTTTTTGAAAACCCCATTGGGTGCCACTTATGCCCGAGGGAGATGATGAGTTGGGTAGCCACTTGATGACGAAGTGGTGTACCGAGGCAAGTGTGTGTGTTGTTTTCAAAAACAGATTGGTTTAAGTTGCGATCGTTATTCCAACCTTACATGCGCAACCACTCTACCCTTATATGGGAAAGGGCATTGTTGATTACCTAGGCCGATACTAGCTTGGAGCCCACATTACTAGTGACGGGGGAGAGTTGGTGCTCTCTCTCGGGACGGGGTCGTGCCAGGTAGGGCGTCCATGACTGTTTTCACAGGGCACCAGATACACCGTTGTGTCCCCTCTCGGATGTTACGATCTTGAACGAGTCTCGTATGATGTACATCGTGAGGATACGGAACAACAAGTGGACACCTTGTTAGTGTCGTCTAGGGAAAGATAGTGATCAGGTGCTTACCCCGGGTACTTGAGTTACCGTGGGTCGTGGATGACACGGAAGTTCCCCGGATCTTGTGGGTAAAGTGTGCAACCTCTGCAGAGTGTCAAACTATTCGAATAGCCATGTCCACGGTCAAGGACAGTTGGGTAACCGCTCTTGGGCTACGTCCACATGCTTACAAACCGTGTGTGTGTGTGTTGATAAAACTACTTGGGTCAAGTCAAGGGACTTGACATGATTTGAGTTGGATTGGTGCCCACTCTATTTATGTTGATATCTGTAACCTGTCCTCATGGTTACTTGAATTCTCCTGATGCATGTCTTACAAGTTTTTGAACATGTCATTGCACTCAAAACTAGCTTTCTGCAAAAATTTACCTATATCATGCATTGTTGTACCTTGAACCAAAACATGGGTTGCTTGTGAGTACATTCAAAGTACTCATTGGCTTGCCACTGGTTATTTTATTGGCCAGGCATGAAAGAACAGGATATTATGAAGAGTTCCTCGGTGACGAACATGCGAGCTAGGATGCTTCCCAGTCAGAATGCCTGTAGGGTTAAGGCAGATGGCATGGGTCCAAGTTGTTATTGAAGATTTCCGCTGCGATGATACACTCAAGACTTGACCATAATGGTCCTACTTGTGTAAAACGGTATGTATGGATGTAAGACTCTTGTTATTCAGCTTCTGTGTGTTCAGTGAGCATTGATCTCTGGGATCACTGTACACGTGCATTCGGTGATCTCGACTTATGAGTCGGGGTCCCCACAGAGCTGGTATCAGAGCCATTCTGACTGTAGGAAGCCTTAGGTAGCATGGTCTTTAGTTAGGGTAAAACTATTTCCAAAACTACTACTAGTTTTCAAAACTATCTATACTTCTCTTCCCTTCTCAGTTTTTCGAAAACTAAGGTATATTTTACTTATTGATCTCTTCCCCTTCAAAACCTTTGGTCGCTAGAACCCTTATGCCCCTGACCACTAGATTCCTTGTAATCCTCGTGGATAATCTAGAAGGAAGATGCCTTGCTAGACATTCACCCACATCTTCTGAACACAAGATTGGCGACATCACAACAAGATGATACTAATAGAAGATACATCCTCGAGGGATGAGGACCTGAAGACCCAGGAGATGGTGACACCCTTGACACTGCCCCAAGATGATGCAACCTTAGCCTATGATGATCAGGGCATAGATATGCAAGATCATGATATACATTGCTAATAGGTAACCCTGTCACTACTGTTGTTGTATCGGCAACCACCGGTGGATGAGAACCTAGCCATTTGGTCCGCCTCACTATAGTGAGTAGGAAAACGGTTCTCTTCATCCCCCACTCTCGGTGACGATATTGTCAACAATGAGTCCAACGGATTGGACCTCTGTTATGCCTTGTTAATATCATTGCATAAAGGATGGCCACCTGGAACCACCGACACCTTAAAAAGGCAAAAGCAATCATCACGATTAAGAGGACAAGAGAAGACCAAGTCAATGCCAGCTACGAGGAGCCACCTTCACCCCATCATCTCATCGGGCGAGAAGTGTTGAAGATTCTTCAGGCCAACCTAGATCGTTTCATCAAACAACTACAAGAGACGTAGCAACACCTGAGGAAAACTCAGAAGACTGCAAGAGGCACAAGGCACGACTACTGAGTCCGAGGACCCCTAGGGTAGGATGAGTCGTGTACCCCCTATGCGCAGTCGAGTCCGTATGATGGTTCAAATAGAACCATGATTGTGTGTTGCTTGTTTTTTTATTTGTTTGTGTTTTGATATCAGTCGCCCTTTTGCCTGAGGCAACTAGTACGCGGCTATATCACCTGCCCTATTTATTGTTTGTGTTTCGCCCTTTCAGCACTTGTTTGTTTGCACTTGCACTATAGAACCCCCTTTAGGCATTCCCCTCCTCTATGCTACGTTTCCCTCTCATCTCTCTCCTCAACTGAAGACAAGCAAGACAAGATGCACCAAGGGTTCTACTCCGGCGACCAACTAGCACTGAAGACTTTTGCTGCCGCCTCTTCGACCAAGTACAGCCCCGTAGAGTTATGCTTATCCCTCATGACTGGAACCTCATCCCTAGACCCTTCGAGACTTCATGAGATAACCCATCTCGAATCCTTAACCATGTGCTTAACTCTCAGACTTGCAAAGAGAACCAGTCAAGCCTCCATAACCTTGCTCAACATTGGGTTCACTATGGAAATAGTGGATGTAGGGGAGCCGGCTAGAGCGCGAGCGGGACGATCGTGACGAGGTCCAAGATCGCCTCAGCCACTTGGTGAACCAAGTTGCCACGCACGTGTTGCGGCTGCGCGATGCCTATAGTGGTGCCAGCGCGACGATGCCGGCCGTCGTGCTAAACCCGTTCGACCACTCGGTCGACTTCAACGAGCTGCGGCTTCCTGACCTGGTCTCCTTCTTCACCTATATCTTCGAGGAGCTGAGCCGTCTCTGCGCGATGGTGGGGGCTGAGCTGGACAAGGAGGGGTTGCGGGCTGCCATCGTTGTTGCCGGGCGAATCCTTTCAGGGCTCCATCACCGGAATCCATTCGTGCCATTGGACGCCGTCTTTGACGAGATGGCTCCTGTCGATTGGGAGCGGGCTCTGCGGGCGGTTGCACCCTGCATCACCAACTTCGTGCGCCTCGAGAAGCAGAGGGACTTCAGTGGTGTTTAGGCGCCCTCTGCATGGGCATGTCCATGTCTCGGCGCAACATGACCGTTGGATCAAACTCAGACGGTGCAGATCTGTCACTGTAGCACAAAGCGTGTGGGTGTGTTTGGTTGCATTCTCATCTCAATATAGTTGTTTCCTCTTCGTATATTTTTTTCAACCTACTAGTGTGGACTCATGCACCCTTCATGCACTCTGCCAAACACCCAAAAGTGGGTCGACAAGGGAACTTTTGCTCCCTGGTACGTCTCCAACGTATCTATAATTTTTGATTGTTCCATGCTATTATATTACCCCTTTTGGATGTTTATGGGCTTTATTTTACACATTTATATCATTTTTGGGACTAACCTACTAACCGGAGGCCCAACCTGTATTGCTGTTTTTTTGCCTATTTCAGTATTTCAAAGAAAAGGAATATCAAACGGAGTCCAAACGGAATGAAACCTTCGGGAGCGTGATTTTTGGAACGAACGGGATCCAGAGGACTTGGAGTGCAAGTCAAGAACCAGCCGAGGCGGCCACGAGAGGGTAGGCCGTGCCCACCCCTATAGGGCGCGCCCCCTGTCTCGTGGGCCCCTCGGGCGGCCACCGACATACTTCTTCCTCCTATATAATCCTACGTACCCCGAAAACATCCATGGAGCACCCGAAACACAATTTCCACCGCCGTAACCTTATGTATCCGCGAGATCCCATCTTGGAGCCTTTTCCGATGCTCTGACGGAGGTGGAATCGACCACGGAGGGCTTCTACATCTACACCATAGCCCTTCCGATGAGTTGTGAGTAGTTTACCACAGACCTTCGGGGCCATAGTTATTAGCTAGATGGCTTCTTCTCTCTTTTTGGATCTCAATACAATGTTCTCCCCCTCTCTTGTGGAGATCTATTCGATGTAATCTCTTTTTGCGGTGTGTTTGTCGAGATCCGATGAATTGTGGGTTTATGATGAAGTTTATCTATGAGTAATATTTGAATCTTCTCTGAATTCTTTTATGTATGATTGAGTTATGTTTGCAAGTCTCTTCGAATTATCAGTTTGGTTTGGCCTACTAGATTGATCTTTCTTGCCATGGGAGAAGTTCTTAGCTTTGGGTTCAATCTTGCGGTGTCCTTACCCAGTGACAAAAAGGGTTGCAAGGCACGTATTGTATTGTTGCCATCGAGGATAAAAATATGGGGTTTATATCATATTGCATGAGTTTATCCCCCTACATCATGTCATCTTGCTTAATGCGTTACTCTGTTCTTTATGAACTTAATACTCTAGATGCAGGCAGGAGTCTGTCAATGTGTGGAGTAATAGTAGTAGATGCAGGCAGGAGTCGGTCTACTTGTTGCGGACGTGATGCCTATATACATGATCATGCCTAGATAATCTCATAATTATTCGCTTTTCTATCAATTGCTCGACAGTAATTTGTTCACCCACCGTAATACTTATGCTATCTTGAGAGAAGCCTCTAGTGAAACCTATGGCCCCCGGGTCTATCTCTTATCATATTTGCTTCCAATCTACTTTTATTTGCATCTTTACTTTTTGCATCTATATTATAAAATACCAAAAATATATTTATCTTATCATACTATCTCTATCAGATCTCACTTTTGCAAGTGGCCGTGAAGGGATTGACAACCCCTTTATTGCGTTGGTTGCGAGTTCTTGGTTTGTTTGTGTAGGTGCGTGGGACTTTTGAGGAGCCTCCTACTAGATTGATACCTTGGTTCTGAAAAACTGAGGGAAATACTTACGCTACTATTACTGCATCACCCTTTCCTCTTCAAGGAAAACCAACGCAAGCTCAAGACATAGCAAGAAGGATTTCTGGCGCCGTTGCCGGGGAGGTCTTCGCTCAAGTCAAGACATACCAAGTACCCATCACAAACTCATCTCCTTCGCATTTACATTATTTGCCATTTGCCTGTCATTTTCCTCTCCCCACTTCACCCTTGCCGTTTTATTTGCCCTCTCTTTCCCAATCTCTTCTCTCTTTTTCTTGCCCTTTCGTTTGCTCATTTTGTTGGAATAGATGCTTATTTATTGCTAAACAGAACCTAAGATCTATGGATCCTCGTCCGCTTGCTAATCTTTTTATGAGATCCAATTATGATGAACCAATTGCTAGTGAGTTTTGTACACTAGATTATCTTTATAAAGCTTTGCTTGAAATTTGTGAATCTGAAAATTATGATGAAGAAATTTATGAAGAGATTCACGATAACTCTTTGAATAAAAAGCATGATTGCAATGATTTTACTATAAATTCTCTTGATGTCGATTGTGCTAATAATATGCAAAACCCTAAGCTTGGGGATGCTAGTTTTTATATGTCTACTACTTGTTGCAATAATCATGATTGGCATGATTCCTCTTATGATCTTGAGAATTTATTTAAGCCCCATGATGAATATGAGATTGATAATAGTGTTTGCAATATTATTAAAAGTGGGTTTGGAGTGGTCATGACTTTAGTTAACGATAATCCCACTATTTTGGAAGACTGTCAACTTTGCATGCATGTGGATCATGTTGAAATATTTTATGTGATAGTTATTTTGTTGAATTTGCTTATGATCCCACATGTAATTATTATGGGAGAGGAAAATATGGTCGTAGAAATTTTCATGTTACTAAATTACCTCTCTTCATGTTGAGATTGCTATCATCTCTTTGTTCTTCCTCGCATATGCTAGTTTTTGCTTGCCTTGATAATTTGTTTGCTTACAAGATGCCTATGCATAGGAAGTGTGTTAGACTTAAGTGTGTTTGTCACATGTTTTATGATGCTCTCTTTGTGCTTCAATTCCTGTCTTTCATGTGAGCATCATTGAAATCTCAATGCCTAGCTAAAAAGGCTTTAAAGAAAAGCGCTTGTTGGGAGACAACCTAATATTTTTCCTTGCTGTTATTTAATAAATTTTGCATCTACTTTATGTTTAGATGTGTTTTCATGTTTTAATTAGTGTTTGTGCCAAGTAGAACCTATAGGATAACCTATGATGATAGGTGATTTGATTCTGCTGAAAAACAGAAACTTTGCGCTCACGAGAAAAAATTCAATAAATCACAGAAACGTGCTTTTGCATTGATTCTTTTTTCTGCTGATCAATAAACAAATTTTCCAGTACTTACTAGTTTGGTAGGATTTTTAGAGTTCCAGAAGTTTGCGTTAGTTACAGATTGCTACAGACTGTTCTGTTTTTGACAGATTCTGTTTTTTCGTGTGTTGTTTGCTTATTTTGATGCATCTATGGCTAGTATGCAAGGGTATGAACCATAGAGAACTTGGAATACAGTAGGTTTAACACAAAAATAAATAAAGAATGAGTTCATTATAGTACCTTATGTGGTGGTTTTGTTTTCTTTCACTAACGGAGCTTATAAGATTTCCTGTTGAGTTTTGTGTTGTGAAGTTTTCAAGTTTTGGGTCATGCTTTGATGGAATATGGAATAAAGAGTGGCAAAAGCCTAAGCTTGGGGATTCCCATGGCACCCCAAGATATTCAAGAATAGCCAAAACCCTAAGCTTGGGTATGCCCCGGGAAGGCATCCCCTCTTTCGTCTTCGTTCATTGGTAACTTTACTTGGAGCTATATTTTTATTCGCCACATGATATGTGTTTTGCTTGGAGCGTCATGTATTATATTAGTCTTTGCTTTTTAGTTTACCACAATCATCCTTACTGTGCACACCTTTTGGGAGAAGCCTACTTGATTAGAATTTTGTTAGAATTTGCTATGTGCTTCACTTATATCTTTTAAGCTTGATAGTTTTTGCTCTAGTGCTTCACTTATATCTTTTAGAGCATGGCGGTGGCTTGATTTTATAGAAATTTTTAGTCTCTCATGCTGCACTTATATTATTTTGAGTGTCTTTTAGAACATCATGGTATTTGCTATGGTAATAAATTGGTCCTAGAATGGTAGGCATCCAAGTTGGGTATAATAAAAACTATCATAGGAAGTGAATTGGATGCTATGATCAATTTGATACTTGATAATTGTTTTGAGAAATGGAGGTAGTGATGTTAAAGTCATGCTAGTTGGGTGATTATGAATTTAAAGAATGCTTGTGTTGAAGTTAGCAAGTCTCGTAGCATGCACGTGTGGTTAAAGTTGTGTAACAAATTTGAAACATGAAGTGTACATGGCTTGTGCATCCTTATGAGCGGCGGTCGGGGACGAGCGATGGTCTTTTCCTACCAATCTATCCCCCTAGGAGCATGCGCATAGTTCTTGATTTTTGATGACTTGTAAATTTTTGCAATAAGTATATGAGTTCTTTTGACTAATGTTGAGTCCATGGATTATACGCACTTTTACCTTTCCACCATTGCTAGCCTCTTCGGTACTGTGCATTCCCCTTTCTCACCTTGAGAGTTGGTGCAAACTTCGCCGGTACATCCAAACCCCGCGATACGATATGCTCTATCACACATAAACCTCCTTATATCTTCCTCAAAACAGCCACCATACCTACCTATTATGACATTTCCATAGCCATTCCGAGATATATTGCCATGCAACTTCCCACCGTTCCGTTTTTCATCATCATGACATACTTTACTTTTGTCATATTTCCATTACATGATCATGTAGTTGACATCGTATTTGTGGCAAAGCCACCATGCATTATTTTTCATACATGTCACTCTTGATTCATTGCACCATCCCGGTACACCGCCGGAGGCATTCATATAGATTCATATCTTGTTCTAGTTTCGAGTTGTAATTCATACGTTGTATCAATGAAAGTGTGATGATCATCATTATTAGAGGATTGCCCAAAAAGAAAAAAAAGAAAGGCCAAAAAAGGCCCAGGAAAGATAAAAAAAATAAAAAATAAAAAATAAAAAAGGGCAATGTTACTATCTCTTTTTCCACACTTGTGCTTCAAAGTAGCACCTTGTTCTTCATGTAGTGAGTCTCATATATTGTGCTTCAAAGTAGCACCATGTTTTTCATATAGTGAGTCTCATAGGTTGTCTTTTTCATACTAGTGGGAATTTTTCATTATAGAACTTGGCTTGTATATTCCTACGTTGGGCTTCCTCAAATGCCCTAGGTCTTCGTGAGCAAGCAAGTTGGATGCACACCCACTAGTTTTCTTTTGTTGAGCATTCATTTATAGCTCTAGTGCACCCGTTGCATGGCAATCCCTACTCCTCATGTTGACATCAATTGATGGGCATCTCCATAGCCCGTTGATTATCCTCTTCAATGTGAGACTTTCTCCTTTTTTGTCTTCTCCTCACAATCCCCATCATCATATTCTATTCCACCCATAGTGCTATATCCATGGCTCACACTCATGTATTGCGTGAAGGTTGAAAAGTTTGAGATTATTTAAGTATGAAACAATTGCTTGGCTTGTCATCGGGGGTATAGAAGTTGGGAACATCTTTGTGTGACGAAAATGAAGCATAGCCTAACTATATGATTTTGTAGGGATGAACTTTCTTTTGCCATGTTATTTTGAGAAGACATGATTGCTTTGATTAGTATGCTTGAAGTATTACTATTTCTTTTATCAATATGAACTTTTATTTTGAATCATTTGGATCTGAACATTCATGCCACAATAAAGAAAATTACATTGAGAATTATGCTAGGTAGCATTTCACATCAAATATTCTATTTTTATCATTTACCTACTCGAGGACGAGCAGGAATTAAGCTTGGGGATGCTTGATACGTCTCCAACGTATCTATAATTTTTGATTGTTCCATGCTATTATATTACCACTATTGGATGTTTATGGGCTTTATTTTACACATTTATATCATTTTTGGGACTAACCTACTAACAGGAGGCCCAGCCCGTATTGCTGTTTTTTTGCCTATTTTAGTATTTCGAAGAAAAGGAATATCAAACGGAGTCCAAACAGAATGAAACCTTCGGGAGCTGATTTTTGGAACGAGCGTGATCCAGAGGACTTGGAGTGCAAGTCAAGAAGCAGCCGAGGCGGCCACGAGAGGCTAGGGTGCACCCACCCCTATAGGACACGCCCCCTGTCTCGTGGGCCCCTCGGGCGGCCACCAACGTACTTCTTCCTCCTATATAAGCCTATGTACCCCGAAAACATCCAGGGAGCACCCGAAACACAATTTCCACTGTCGTAACCTTCTGTATCCGCGAGATCCCATCTTGGAGCCTACGCTGGTGCTCTGCCGGAGGGGGAATCAACCACGGAGGGCTTCTACATCAACAGCATAGCCCTTCCGATGAGTTGTGAGTAGTTTACCACAGACCTTCGGGTCCATAGTTCTTAGCTAGATGGCTTCTTCTCTCTTTTTGGATCCCAATACAATGTTCTCCCCCTCTCTTGTGGAGATCTATTCGATGTAATCTTTTTTTGCGGTGTGTTTGTTGAGATCCGATGAATTGTGGGTTTATGATCAAGTTTATCTATGAGTAATATTTGAATCTTCTCTGAATTATTTTATGTATGATTGAGTTATGTTTGCAAGTCTCTTCGAACTATCAGTTTGGTTTGGCCTACTAGATTGATCTTTCTTGCCATGGGAGAAGTGCTTAGCTTTGGGTTCAATCTTGTGGTGTCCTTACCCAGTGACAAAAAGGGTTGCAAGGCACGTATTTTATTGTTGCCATCGAGGATAAAAAGATGGGGTTTATATCATATTGCATGAGTTTATACCTGTACATCATGTCATCTTGTTTAATGCGTTACTATGTTCTTTATGAACTTAATACTCTAGATGCAGGCAGGAGTCGGTCGATGTGTGGAGTAATAGTAGTAGATGCAGGCAGGAGTCGGTCTACTTGTTGCGGACGTGATGCCTATATACATGATCATGCCTAGATAATCTCATAATTGTTCGCTTTTCTATCAATTGCTCGACAGTAATTTGTTCACCCACCGTAATACTTATGCTATCTTGAGAGAAGCCTCTAGTTTAACCTATGGCCCCCGGTCTATCTCTTATCATATTTGCTTCCAATCAACTTTTATTTGCATCTTTACTTTTTGCATCTATATTATAAAATACCAAAAGAATTTATCTTATCATACTATCCCTATCAGATCTCACTTTCGCAAGTGGCCGTGAAGGGATTGACAACCCCTTTATTGCGTTGGTTGCGGGTTCTTGGTTTGTTTGTGTGGGTGCGTGGGACTTTTGAGGAGCCTCCTACTGGATTGATATCTTGGTTCTCAAAAACTGAGGGAAATACTTACGCTACTATTGCTGCATCACCCTTTCCTCTTCAAGGAAAACCAACGCAAGCTCAAGACATAGCACTCCCATCTCGTGCAACCTTCATACACCCTACCTAACACTAATCATGCTTCATGGTTGGTGCCCACAGTGTATGAATGGGGCTGACAGGTAGGGCGGTTGTGTCACGTCTGAGTGAAGTTACAAACCTGCCCCTATTGTAAATATTTGCCTACATCGATTCCGGCTGAGTCGAGTTTGTTTTGCCGCCCACCGTGTATGAATGGGGAATGGAGGGAGAAACAGAGGTCTTTCGGACGAGCTTGAATCAAATGTGTTTTGCCGCCCATGTTTGACGCCCACAGTGTTGGAATGGGCTCAGAGGCAGTCGTGTCACGTCTAATTGAAGTTACTAACCTACCACTATTTAGAGATGTGGAAATCGGGCCGATGGATTGTCCGTGTAATGGGTAGATAGTAATTTCCATCTCCCAAACATTTGGCTTCGGTCAGCCGACGTGGGAGTGGAAATTTTGCCGCTTCTTTTGAATTTTGGGACAATAAGCATCCACGTTTACCCTGGCAACTAAATTCGAATCCATTTTGTATTCCTATATGAATCTTTATAAATCATTATATGTGTTTTTATATATCTTCAAAAGGACGACAAAGATGTATTCCACTGTCATATATGAATATGGTTTACAAATGCCGATACTCAAATTTAGAAGCTAGAATCCAGTTTAAGGTGAATTCAAATATTTGGAACACTTCATGTCCAACTCATATGTCACACGCAGCATAATGTGAACTCCCATTTAGATATGTACACAAGCGATGTATCAAGATTAAAATACCGAGTCAATCAACCAAGAATGTACAGAACTAACAGATATATAAACACTTATAGAGTATATGGATGAATAATATCAACTAACATACATAAGCCAGGCCGCTGTACTTTTTTTCGCTATAATAGCATCCTTTTTTAGCCAGCGTCTTGGCCCTTTCCGATGCGTGCCACTTATGGTCCATCTATACTACTACTTTTGCTGAATGCACATTCAGCCCGATTGGCATATTTGTAGGTCTGGCACAACAATCCAAATGAAATGTCTCCGAGTCTTATCAATTAATAAAGACTTGTGCTCAAATAAAATTACAAACCAAAAAACAAAAAAAACAATTATTACATGATCTCTAAAACAAATGATTTTATTGATTACATGAACAGACAACACAAAGGATATTCAATGATGGAAAGAACATTTCACCTATGATTTACCAAGTAGGAATTAAATTTCCTTTTTTCCTTCAGGACCTTAACAATCTGGTCAGTCTCAGCTTGCTTCGTTTTGAAATCCACCAAATATTTAATGGTTGTCTTGAGTATTGCTTGCGATTGTGTTGTTTGCTTCCTCAACATGTCAACTTCATCTCTAAGTGCAGAAGCAGAATCTCTTTCTACCACTAGTTTAGCCTCTAGAGCGTCAGCAGTTGGCATTTCATAATGCACGATTGGGCCGGTGCCACTGCTGTGGGATGATGCAACGTCCATGGGGACCTCGCTCTTTGATCTTGGGCTAACCTATTTTGCCATTAAAGTTCCGATTGGATTCAGAAAAGTTGAAGTTAGCAAACCATCTCAACTGGGAGTTATAACAGCAAACCAGTTAAACAAACAAGGAATTAAAGAGTTTCAATTGGATGCTGAAAAGTAGTTATTAACATCATTGTAACCCGCTGTTGCAGCAGCAAAGCAGTTAAACAAACAAGTAGATATTTAAGTTAAGGCAAACAGGTAATTCTTAACAGTAAGTATCAAACACATAGATAGGCGCAGTGTACAATATGATTAAAAGGCTGTGGCATTATGTAACTAGTAGCAAACTAAATTAAGCCAAGCAACATAATTGAACAATTTTGCAATAAGTGGCTAACTAAAATTTGAGAAGGAGGTAACTGAACTTATGCTAGTTCTTTGTACAGGCACACTGCAACTTCTTTTTCGCTTACAAGGTTGTGCGAAGGAGTCCATGGCATCAATTGCTTGGATACACAGTCCCAATACTTCTTTGTTCCCACACTGCATGGGTAAGTCAAATGGTTAATCTGGTAAGATGGTGCATCCTTGATATGTTATATGAGGACGTGTAGTCAGACTAGTTGTAGCCACACACATCACACTAGCTTTTACTGTATATTTCATGCGATTACTTTTGGCATATCGAGATCTAAGCAATCTACAATAGGATGAAAAGACTAACATCCTTCACATTATTGGCAAACTCAGTTCATAGAAACAAGCAATTCAACCATTCTGTGGGTAAATCAAAAGCGACACTGGAATATTTTTCACTATTCAATCATACACGCAAAAAGGGCGATGCCACCATAGGGGCTGGTATGGGCGGCCGCCTCAGGTGGCTGGAAAGTGTGCACCTAGTTTGAGTCGTCCAGGTTGGCCCATGCTAGTTCTGTTCGTCCCAACGCACGAGCAGGCAATGTAAAAAATGAAGAAAAATGTTTCAATTTGGATGGGCCAATAACATAAGTGCAATGCAGGCCCTATAGCAGGCTCGCGGCCCAAACGAGCACCTCCCATATCGATCGACAACAGGAAAATCCCAATTCATTCGCTCCAGCCTCCAGTCTAGTTTGCTCCTAACCTAGCCGCCGCTGGACAAACCGACACAGCACTTCCTCGCGCCCTCGTTGGAGGGCGGTCGCCGGGCTTCAAGCGAACGAAAGGAGAAGACGATGAAGATCCAACCCTGGGTGTAGCCTGCGTGGGAGGCAGCGGTGGCAGCACAGGCATGGCATCGAGCTTGCGCAAACGGACAGTCGCAGCTTGCAAGAGTAGCATGCGCAACGAGTAGGTACATCACATCCCTGATTATATCTAATTCAACTCTTCAATTTCTGGCCAATAGTTAAACCTGACGGTGTTGTAAAACTTCTTGTATGTAGGGAATCTATGAGAAAATGAAACCAATTTCTACTTATTTTATAACTCCCTCAATCAATGCTGAACTGACTGAATCTGATGTATCTAATCAAGTTTCCAGTGCAAACATACAAGCTCATGTTGTTCTTGAGCCTGAAGTGTCTAATGAACAGATTGCTAATGAAGGATTTGATGCAAACATTTTACATGCTCCTGGTGATGAACATATAGTGTCTAATGAGGGATCTAATGCAAGCATTTTACAAGCTCATTGAAGGATTTAGTGTCTAATGATGATCTACTATGTTGAGAGAGACAGAGATTTGCAGGCATTGATGACAAGCAACTTATAGTGCATTTTCATAGCTTGAGGAAACGTCGAGGCCATCTACCAGAAAGTCCCCGTATCATGACAACATAGCATAAATACTTTTCTAATATGTTGTTTGAAACTATTGGCATACCTGTGCAGGATAGATATATTGATATGCAGTTTGCGCACTGGTTATACGTGCAATTACACTTCAATATTTTCAGCCAGAGAACGAATAATTCAAGTAGGTACAGACCATGTTTGTTGTCCTTGTACACCATGTTGCATTTTGTGTTTTTTGGTGCTTGCATCATTTAGTGTTATAATCTGAACTACTTTGGATCATTAGCTAGTTTTCAAAGTGCATGTAGCTTCACATTTCTCAAGTTATGTTGATTTCCGGAGTGCAAGTGCCTTCATATTTTTTAAGTTAAATGTTTGCCCCTGGTAACTTGAATTCGTGGATCAGCCACTGCACACAAATCATACACGAATGCCAGTACGAATTAAATGAAATGCAGGGATTACGCTAGCTAGTTGTATAGGCTCACTGCAGCTCTGCTTGCGCTTGGGATGTTCCATGTACAAGTCCATGTTACCACTTGCTTGGATGTGTAGGCCTTGTGCTCCTTGCATCCTCCTCTGCATTTTTTACACGGTGAATGGTTGATCAAATAAGAGGAATCGACCTTGATGTTGTACCGGAGGACAGATACTTACAAGGTTATACGGGTGTGCAGGATGTGTACCAGATCCCGTAGCGCCATCATGCTTCGCTAAAAAATGGATTTGCTTGTTTCAGATGTTATCTCCAGAAGAAATAAGAGTTAAAGTCAGAGTTGCATAGGCGTGTAAGCTAAGAGAGCAGTGAAAGGATATCCAAACATCATCGGAACAGTGCACAAGGGAGTGATGTGTGGATACCTAGTTTGGGCCAGCGTTTGTGCATGCTCGCCTAGCTAGAGTGCGGGTCACTTCAGAGCCGTTGAGGGTGATGCGCTGGCATTGGCTAGCCGCGCACGGATGCAGATCTTGAGTCGCAGCGGAGTGCTATGATGCGGTGGACGAGACCGTTGGTGACATCCCAACGGCCTCGGGGGGTGGAGGTGCGACGATGTGCTCGGTGAAGTAGCCCTGGTGAGCTGGGAGACGGCGTCGGTGAAGCGCACCTGATGCGGTGGAACTCGGTGTCTATGAGGCACGTCGGTTGCGGCGGCCGACATTGTCGGTGGACCACCCGGTGCGGTGGTGAAGCGCGACTCTCGTCTTCGTCGTCGTCGTCCGGCACAAAGGTGGGGAACGGTGGGGAAAGAGATGAGACGAGAGGTGATTTGAACTTTGCTTGGGTTGGCAGCGAATTAGGGAATTGAGCAATCTGGGCGCAGAAGGGGACGGTGGAGAAGAGAGATTTTGCAGGGCTGGAATTGGGGCCGCCAAAACGTGGAAGCGCAAACTTATTTTGTTGTTGTCCTTTTTTGGGGGGTGGGGGGTTGGTGGCTGGGTGCTACACGTCCGTCCGACACACGCGACCACCCCGACAGGACTATGCTTCGGTGCCTTAAGGCACCTGCCTTTGTGTCCATGACATGTGGGCCCAACAGGTGGCTGGCCCACATGTCAGTGACACAAAGGCAGTTGCCTTTAAGGCACCGAAGCAGCGTCCACCCCAACACGACCCTGGTGTGCCTGGTGCGCCTACATTTGAGAATGCAAACAAATCTTCTTTCATTTGCAAACGAATCTGTATGTATTACCATGCCCGTGTTTTCCTTGCAATAATTAGTCATTTGAAACGAGATACTCCCTCCGTTCACTTTTGTAAGTCGTTTCAGACAACTTAAAATGAACTGTTTTGCACATTGTCTGAAATGTCTTCAAGGTCTTATAAAAGTGAACAGAGGGAGTACTATAAATTAATTCATGAGGAGTTATTTGAAAAAAAATCGAAACGGTACCCACGCTAATGTGGATTAGAGTGTGTGTCACATAATTAGTTATTTGAATTAGAGTGTGTGTCACGTAGTTAGTTATTTGAATTAGAGTGTGTGTCACGTAGCGATCTCCAATTCTAACGTGGATTTCACATTTCACTGTATCCATGCTACTTTTTTAATACAAATTCATATGTATATGATGAACACCATGGTAGTGAGAAAACTTTTGGATGGATTTAAACATATGACCTAGAAAAAAGCACAACAAATTGAGTCAATGTCAACTTTTCGAAACTTAGTATGGCACGAATTCGAAATAATTACCCGTATGCCTAGTCCTCAGTTCAAATCTTAAAATGTACACCAAATTGAAACATCGATATTAAGTCTCGTAGTATGTAC
>NC_057813.1:586618691-586638983 GCF_018294505.1 Triticum aestivum | reverse complement strand
CTTCCTCTCTTAACCACCTTAGGAAGCTATCGGTTTCCAACACACGTTCATTCTTTCTATCCGTGTTTTGATCTCTAAGTCTCTCAACTACACAACCCCTTTTTCCACTCTGTTACCAAATGTATTTACCTCACACACCCGCCATTGCACCCCATGCCAAGCTCTCTCTCTCTCCACCCTCTCCCTCTCACCCTCTCGCGCTAAATACATGCATTGCCTATCTAGGCCCCCAACCTATCGTACGCACGCACGCACGCTGTATATCTAGGTCACTCCCTCGAGACTGTCTCACTCTTTCTTCCGCACGGCGGGCCACACTCGCTCAATCTCGTTGTCTTTTTCTGAGTCTCATTTAACCTCGTTTTCTTTCACAGACAAATGATACATCTCCCTGTTCGGGCCTCGATCGACACACTCTATACTCTCTCACGCAGATTGTCTATCTAGGTCAGTCCATCCAAGCCGCCGCCACTCCTTCGACCTCATGGTGGGCCATGCTCACTCAATCTCTCTCTCTCTCTCTCTCTCTCTCTCTTTGTATGTCTCAATTGACCTTGCTCTTTCTCGGACAAAAACGATATATCACCATGTTTGAGCCCAATTCGACCTATTCACATTGTATACTCTCTCACGCACATTGTCTATCTAGGTCACTCTCTCCAACCCGTCTCACTCTTCCGATCGTACGGCGACCCTATGTGATCGGTTGACCTTGCTTCCTCCCACGCACAAAATATATCTACATGTCTGTGACTAGTATCCCTAATAAGTTTTCCAATGCAAATTCAAATTTAAAAGATGAACAATATGGAGGTGAGAAAACTTTGTATGTATCAAGCATATGACCACACACACACATAGAGAGACACACACACACGCATGAACACAACAACAATCCAATAAGTATAGTTCATCTATTTTTCCAAACCATGCATGTATGACACGATTTCAAAAATACTCCTTCTATTCCTATATATTATTCTTTTAGAGAGTTCAACAAGTGACTACATACGGAGCAAAATGAGTGAATCTAGACTCTAAAATATGTCTATATACATCCGTATGTGTCAGTCCATTTGAAACCTCTAAAAAGACTAATATTTAGGAACGAAGGGAGTAAAATGTCAGACATCCATGGTCCTTAGTTCAATATTTAAAATGAACATGAAACTGAAACATGAATATTAAGTCTAGTACTACAGTACATGCAAATGTTGTGTTTAGGCGGAGCTATGATTGTCGGGGGTCAACCCCTCGACCTTAGATAAAATTGTGGAGCTCTGTTTATGGTTGTTTAGATTATATTTGTCCTCACCCTCCCAACCACCGATTGGTTGTGCACCCCCCACCCCTCCTCCCCGGGAGAATATCATGTGCCCCATACCTTAGATGCTATATGCCGATACAAGTTGCTTGGAGCTTGTAGATCTGAGATATAGCAGCTCAGATGATGTGTCTTAATATTTTTGCAGGAAACCTTGATGAGTTCGAGAATTGCACACAATTTGTACAAAAACTACTCAGATGCCCTTTGATCCCATATCCAACGACCTCGAAGCTCGTATCACCGTAGCATCTAAGATGAAGGAGGACATCATATTCTCCTGTATGTAAGAATATCATGTGCTACCACACCTTAGATGCTTTGGTGATACAACCTCTTTGGGGGCGTTGGATTTGTGACCCAACATCTCCGCGGTGGTTTGAGTGGTTTTTTGCAGAAAAACCACAAAAGAGTTCGGCCACTGCTTACAAGCACAAAGACTGCTCAGATGCCATTGGATCTCAGATCAAACGACCTCCAAGCTCGTATCACCGTAGCATCCAAGTTGCGATAGCACCTTATGTTTTCTCGCACGGGAGAATATGAGGTGCTCCCGCATCGTAGATTCTATGGTGATACGAGTTCACTGAGATCTAACGGCCCACAGTAGGAGGTTTGAATGTTTTTGCAATATACAGCTGATAGAGTTTGGGAAATGCGCAGAAAGTACAAGTACTACGCATGTGCCATCTGATCACTGATCATACGACCTAGATGCTCATTTCACCGTAGCGTGTAATTAAGCTATGGGGAGCACCTAATATGAGCAATGGGGAGCTGTTGGATCGAAGATGCAGTGGCACACACGAGGCCTGAATGATTTATTTGCAAATAAACCTTTGCAGAGTTTGGAAATTGCGCATAATTACAAAGACTACTCCCAAGCCATTGGATCTCACTCCCAACGGTGTAAAACTCGTATCACCATAGTATCTAAGCTGCGGGGTGGATGTGATATTCTATGCCACTGTCATTTTTGTTTGTAAACTTGTAAAATACGTGTCACTCGTGCCGTTACTTGTCTAACCGCGCAAAGTGTTTGTTCAAAAAAACCATCCTACAGTGAAACATCGGAACAAAACACGGGGGTCCCACTTGTCATTAATCAAATCTGGACCTAAAACTAACAAATCTGAAAGACGAGATTCGAACTGGCAACCTGGACTACAAAGTGTAAGTCGATAACCTGAAAAAACAAACGGTTGTTGGCTTTGTCCCATAACTTGATTTTATACAGTACTTGCGTTGAGTAGAGTAGATGGAGTGCCTTGTCAACACGTGCATGACCGTTGTCTCACTTACTGGTGGGTCCTAGGTCTGCGATCTCAATCTCTCTTATCTCCATCGTCTAACCTTTGCACGGCCACACACAAAGAGAGGCACTAGCTTGCCGTGGTGTTATTACAACTAAAAAAAGCTTGGAAAATAGAAGAATCGCCTAGAACAAGAGACGTTGTGGCTGGTCGAGACAGAGCTAACCACATTTATCCTCCGTGCCACATTTGCATGATGAAGCTGTGTGGCTAGTGGGGTGTTTTGACCGACTGGCTGGGTCCGAGGTCGAACCATAGGTACTACGTCTGATACAGTATATTTTTACATGCACATTTTTCCTCTGTGCCGAGACGTGGCACACCCTACCGCGCGGTTTCGGGGTCCTCCCGGGTGGTGCATGCATATATTCTTCCTGACGTGGGACGCACTACTGCGCGTTTTCTGGGTCCTCCTCGGTCGTAGTGCCAAAGCAAGTAAATGAGTCGTCAAATCACGAAAGACCACCTTTCCCGCCGAGTACATCAGTGAAGCACGGTGGCTAGCTAGTTGGGCTAGTTCGACCGATTAGCTAGGCCGCCGCCGCATTTGTTTTTTCACCCCTTTTTTATCTACTTGCCGGCAGGTAAATTTAAATATCCACCGCGGCGTTGCTCTGATGTTTGGGTGTGGCAGGATTTTTAATTTTTTGATTGACGGGAGCAGGCGCGACAGGATTTTTAATTTTTTGATTGACGGGAGAAGGCGCGGCAGCAATTAGTCACGATGACTCCGCCTTAAAACCCACTGCTCCCTTATGTGAGAAGTTGTCGACTCGTGTTTGACCGTGGTGAAAACCAAAAGATTCCCCGCTCCTTGTCTGGCTCCCTCCGCCTTCCCGTAGATTGCATTACCTTTCAGTCGTTTCGCCCCCTTTGCATCCTCTCCCCATTGCTTCTACCTGGTGCCTTGGTGGCGCAGCGGATCACGGAGTCCGAGGTGAGGCGCCTGACACAGGAGCTCCATGCCAAGGATGTGGAGCTCAGGGCAAAGGACGTGGAGCTCCGTGAGCTCAAGGAGGAGAGGAGTGCCATGCTCCTCCATTATGTGTGGGAGTTCACGGAGCTTCAAAAGCGGCAAGCGTCCACCACAAAGATGCTCGAGGCGTCGGCGGCGTTGCTGCAGAAAGCGGGAGATACGATAGGCCGTTAGGGGAGCCGGCTAGAGCGCGAGCGGGACGATCGTGACGAGGTCCAGGATCGCCTCAGCCAGTTGGTGAACCAAGTTGCCACACGCGTGTTGCGGCTGCGCGATGCCTACAGTGGTGCCAGCGCGATGATGCCGGCCGTCGTGCTAAACCCGTTCGACCACTCGGTCGACTTCAATGAGCTGCGGCTTCCTGACCTGGTCTCCTTCTTCACCTATATCTCCGAGGAGCTGAGCCGTCTCTGCGCGATGGTGGGGGATGAGCTGGACAAGGAGGGGTTGCGGGCTGCCGTCGTTGTTGCCGGGCGAATCCTTTCAGGGCTCCGTCACCGGAATCCATTCATGCCATTGGACGCCGTCTTTGACGAGATGGCTCCCGTCGATCGGGAGCGGGCTCTGCGGGTGGTTGCACCCTGCATCACCAACTTCGTGCGCCTCGAGAAGCAGAGGGACTTCAGTGGTGTTTAGGCGCCCTCAGCATGGGCATGTCCATGTCTCGGCGCAACATGACCGTTGGATCAAACTCAGACGATGCAGATCTGTCACTGTAGCACAGATGTGGGTGTGTTTGCTTACATTCTCATCTCAATATAGTTGTTTCCTCTTCGTGTATTTTTGTCAACCTACTAGTGTGGACTCATGCACCCCTCATGCACTCTGCCAAACACCCAAAAGTGGGTCAACAAGGGAACTTTTGCTCCCTGATACATCTCCAACGTATCTATAATTTTTGATTGTTCCATGCTATTATATTACCCCTTTTGGATGTTTATGGGCTTTATTTTACACATTTATTTCATTTTTGGGACTAACCTACTAACTGGAGGCCCAGCCTGTATTGCTGTTTTTTTGCCTATTTCAGTATTTCAATGAAAGGGAATATCAAACGGAGTCCAAACGGAATGAAACCTTCGGGGGCGTGATTTTTGGAACGAACGGGATCCAGAGGAATTGGAGTGCAAGTCAAGAACCAGCTGAGGCGGCCACGAGAGGGTAGGCCGTGCCCACCCCTATAGAGCGCGCCCCCTGTCTCGTGGGCCCCTCGGGCGGCCACCGACATACTTCTTCCTCCTATATAAGCCTACGTACCCCGAAAACATCCAGCGAGCACCCAAAACACAATTTCCACCGCTGTAACCTTATGTATCCGCGAGATCCCATCTTGGAGCCTTTTCCGGTGCTCTGACGGAGGGGGAATTGACCACGGAGGGCTTCTACATCAACACCATAGCCCTTCCGATGAGTTGTGAGTAGTTTACCGCAGACCTTTGGGGCCATAGTTATTAGCTAGATGGCTTCTTCTCTCTTTTTGGATCTCAATACAATGTTCTCCCCCTCTCTTGTGGAGATCTATTCGATGTAATCTCTTTTTGCGGTGTGTTTGTCGAGATCCGATGAATTGTGGGTTTATGATGCAGTTTATCTATGAGTAATATTTGAATCTTCTCTGAATTCTTTTATGTATGATTGAGTTATGTTTGCAAGTCTCTTCGAATTATCACTTTGGTTTGGCCTACTAGATTGATCTTTCTTGCCATGGGAGAAGTGCTTAGCTTTGGGTTCAATCTTGCGGTGTCCTTACCAAGTGACAAAAAGGGTTGCAAGGCATGTATTGTATTGTTGCCATCGAGGATAAAAATATGGGGTTTATATCATATTGCATGAGTTTATCCCCCTACATCATGTCATCTTGCTTAATGCGTTACTCTGTTCTTTATGAACTTGATACTCTAGATGCAGGCAGGAGTCGGTCAATGTGTGGAGTAATAGTAGTAGATGCAGGCAGGAGTCGGTCTACTTGTTGCGGACGTGATGCCTATATACATGATCATGCCTAGATAATCTCATAATTATTCGCTTTTCTATCAATTGCTCGACAGTAATTTGTTCACCCACCGTAATACTTATGCTATCTTGAGAGAAGCCTCTAGTGAAACCTATGGCCCCCGGGTCTATCTCTTATCATATTTGCTTCCAATCTACTTTTATTTGCATCTTTACTTTTTGCATCTATATTATAAAATACCAAAAATATATTTATCTTATCATACTATCTCTATGAGATCTCACTTTCGCAAGTGGCCGTGAAGGGATTGACAACCCCTTTATTGCGTTGGTTGCGAGTTCTTGGTTTGTTTGTGTAGGTGCGTGGGACTTTTGAGGAGCCTCCTACTAGATTGATACCTTGGTTCTGAAAAACTGAGGGAAATACTTACGCTACTATTGCTGCATCACCCTTTCCTCTTCAAGGAAAACCAATGCAAGCTCAAGACACAGCAAGAAGGATTTCTGGCGCCGTTGCCGGGGAGGTCTTTGCTCAAGTCAAGACATACCAAGTACCCATCACAAACTCATCTCCCTCGCATTTACATTATTTTCCATTTGCCTGTCATTTTCCTCTCCCCCACTTCACCCTTGCCGTTTTATTTGCCCTCTCTTTCCCAATCTCTTCTCTCTTTTGCTTGCCCTTTCGTTTGCTCATTTTGTTGGAATAGATGCTTATTTATTGCTAAACAGAACCTAAGATCTATGGATCCTCATCCGCTTGCTAATCTTTTTATGAGATCCAATTATGATGAACCAATTGCTAGTGAGTTTTGTACACTAGATTATCTTTATAAAGCTTTGCTTGAAATTTGTGAATCTGAAAATTATGATGAAGAAATTTATGAAGAGATTCACGATAACTCTTTGAATAAAAAGCATGATTGCAATGATTTTACTATAAATTCTCTTGATGTCGATTGTGCTAATAATATGCAAAACCCTAAGCTTGGGGATGCTAGTTTTTCTATGTCTACTACTTGTTGCAATAATCATGATTGGCATGATTCCTCTTATGATCTTGAGAATTTATTTAAGCCCCATGATGAATATGAGATTGATAATAGTGTTTGCAATATTATTAAAAGTGGGTTTGGAGAGGTCATGACTTTAGTTAACGATAATCCCAGTATTTTGGAAGACTGTCAACTTTGCATGCATGTGGACCATGTTGGAAATATTTTATGTGATAGTTATTTTGCATCTACTTTATGTTTAGATGTGTTTTCATGTTTTAATTAGTGTTTGTGCCAAGTAGAACCTATAGGATAACCTATGATGATAGGTGATTTGATTCTGCTAAAAAACAGAAACTTTGCGCTCATGAGAAAAAATTCAATAAATCACAGAAACGTGCTTTTGCATTGATTCTTTTTGCTTCTGATCAATAAACAAATTGTCCAGTACTTACTAGTTTGGTAGGATTTTTAGAGTTCCAGAAGTTTGCGTTAGTTACAGATTGCTACAGACTGTTCTGTTTTTGACAGATTCTGTTTTTTCGTGTGTTGTTTGCTTATTTTGATGCATCTATGGCTAGTATGTAAGGGTATGAACCATAGAGAACTTGAAATAAAGTAGGTTTAACACAAAAATAAATAAAGAATGAGTTCATTATAGTACCTTATGTGGTGGTTTTGTTTTCTTTCACTAACGGAGCTTATAAGATTTCTTGTTGAGTTTTGTGTTGTGAAGTTTTCAAGTTTTGGGTCAAGCTTTGATGGAATATGGAATAAAGAGTGGCAAAAGCCTAAGCTTGGGGATGCCCATGGCACCCCTAGATATTCAAGAATAGCCAAAACCCTAAGCTTGGGGATGCCCCGGGAAGGCATCCCCTCTTTCGTCTTCGTTCATTGGTAACTTTACTTGGAGCTATATTTTTATTCGCCACATGATATGTGTTTTGCTTGGAGAGTCATGTATTATATTAGTCTTTTCTTTTTAGTTTACCACAATCGTCCTTGCTGTGCACACCTTTTGGGAGAAGCCTACTTGATTAGAATTTTGTTAGAATTTTCTATGTGCTTCACTTATATCTTTTAAGCTTGATAGTTTTTGCTCTAGTGCTTCACTTATATCTTTTAGAGCATGGCGGTGGCTTGATTTTATAGAAATTGTTAGTCTCTCATGCTGCACTTATATTATTTTGAGTGTCTTTTAGAACAGCATGGTATTTGCTATGGTAATAAATTGGTCCTAGAATGGTAGGCATCCAAGTTGGGTATAATAAAAACTATCATAGGAAATGAATTGGATGCTATGATCAATTTGATACTTGATAATTGTTTTGAGAAATGGAGGTAGTGATGTTAAAGTCATGCTAGTTGGGTGATTATGAATTTAAAGAATGCTTGTGTTGAAGTTAGCAAGTCCCGTAGCATGCACGTGTGGTTAAAGTTTTGTAACAAATTTGAAACATCAAGTGTACATGGCTTGTGCATCCTTATGAGCGGTGGTCGGGGACGAGCGATGGTCTTTTCCTACCAATCTATCCCCCTAGGAGCATGCGCGTAGTGCTTGATTTTTGATGACTTGTAAATTTTTTCAATAAGTATATGAGTTCTTTTGACTAATGTTGAGTCCATGGATTATACGCACTTTTACCTTTCCACCATTGCTAGCCTCTTCGGTACTGTGCATTCCCCTTTCTCACCTTGAGACTTGGTGAAAACTTCGCCGGTACATCCAAACCCCGTGATCCGATATGCTCTATCACACATAAACCTCCTTATATCTTCCTCAAAACAGCCACCATACCTACCTATTATGACATTTCCATAGCCATTCCGAGATATATTGCCATGCAACTTTCCACCGTTCCGTTTATCATCATCATGACATACTTTACTTTTGTCATATTTCCATTGCATGATCATGTAGTTGACATCGTATTTGTGGCAAAGCCACCATGCATTATTTTTCATACATGTCACTCTTGATTCATTGCACCATCCCGGTACACCGCCGGAGGCATTCATATAGAGTCATATCTTGTTCTAGTTTCGAGTTGTAATTCATATGTTGTATCAATGAAAGTGTGATGATCATCATTATTAGAGCATTGCCCAAAAAGAAAAAAAGAAAGGCCAAAAAAGGCCCAGAAAAAAGAAAAAAGAAAAAAAAAATATAAAAAGGGAAATGTTAGTATCTCTTTTTCCACACTTGTGCTTCAAAGTAGCACCTTGTTCTTCATGTAGTGAGTCTCATATATTGTGCTTCAAAGTAGCACCATGTTTTTTCATATAGTGAGTCTCATAGGTTGTCTTTTTCATACTCGTGGGAATTTTTCATTATAGAACCTGGCTTGTATATTCCTACGATGGGCTTCCTCAAATGCCCTAGGTCTTCATGAGCAAGCAAGTTGGATGCACACCCACTAGTTTTCTTTTGTTGAGCATTCATTTATAGCTCTAGTGCATCCGTTGCATGGCAATCCCTACTCCTCATGTTGACATCAATTGATGGGCATCTCCATAGCCCGTTGATTATCCTCTTCAATGTGAGACTTTCTCCTTTTTTGTCTTCTCCTCACAATCCCCATCATCATATTCTATTCCACCCATAGTGCTATATCCATGGCTCACACTCATGTATTGCGTGAAGGTTGAAAAGTTTGAGATTATTTAAGTATGAAACAATTGCTTGGCTTGTCCGCAGGGGTATAGAAGTTGGGAACATCTTTGTGTGACGAAAATGAAGCATAGCCTAACTATATGATTTTGTAGGGATGAATTTTCTTTTGCCATGTTATTTTGAGAAGACATTATTGCTTTGATTAGTATGCTTGAAGTATTACTATTTCTTTTATCAATATGAACTTTTATTTTGAATCATTTGGATCTGAACATTCATGCCACAATAAAGAAAATTACATTGAGAATTATGCTAGGTAGCATTTCACATCAAAAATTCTGTTTTTATCATTTACCTACTCGAGGACGAGCAGGTATTAAGCTTGGGGATGCTTGATACATCTCCAACGTATCTATAATTTTTGATTGTTCCATGCTATTATATTACCCCTATTGGATGTTTATGGGCTTTATTTTACACATTTATATCATTTTTGGGACTAACCTACTAACCGGACGCCCAGCCCGTATTGCTGTTTTTTTTTCTATTTCAGTATTTCGAAGAAAAGGAATATCAAACGGAGTCCAAACGGAATGAAACCTTTGGGAGCGTGATTTTTGGAACGAACGTGATCCAGAGGACTTGGAGTGCAAGTCAAGAAGCAGCCGAGGCGGCCACGAGAGGCTAGGGTGCACCCACCCCTATAGGGCATGCCCCCTGTCTCGTGGGCCCCTCGGGCGGCCACCAACGTACTTCTTCCTCCTATATAAGCCTATGTACCCCGAAAACATCCAGGGAGCACCCGAAACACAATTTCCACTGCCGTAACCTTCTGTATCCATGAGATCCCATCTTGGAGCCTTCGCTGGCGCTCTGCCGGAGGGGGAATCGACCACGGAGGGCTTCTACATCAACACCATAGCCCTTCCGATGAGTTGTGAGTAGTTTACCACAGACCTTCGGGTCCATAGTTCTTAGCTAGATGGCTTCTTCTCTCTTTTTGGATCCCAATACAATGTTCTCCCCCTCTCTTGTGGAGATCTATTCGATGTAATCTTTTTTTGCGGTGTGTTTGTCGAGATCCGATGAATTGTGGGTTTATGATCAAGTTTATCTATGAGTAATATTTGAATCTTCTCTGAATTATTTTATGTATGATTAAGTTATGTTTGCAAGTCTCTTCGAACTATCAGTTTGGTTTGGCCTACTAGATTGTTCTTTCTTGCCATCGGAGAAGTGCTTAGCTTTGGGTTCAATCTTGCGGTGTCCTTACCCAGTGACAAAAAGGGTTGCAAGGCACGTATTTTATTGTTGCCATCAAGGATAAAAAGATGGGGTTTATATCATATTGCATGAGTTTATCCCTGTACATCATGTCATCTTGCTTAATGTGTTACTCTGTTCTTTATGAACTTAATACTCTAGATGCAGGCAGGAGTCGGTTGATGTGTGGAGTAATAGTAGTATATGCAGGCAGGAGTCGGTCTACTTGTTGCGGACGTGATGCCTATATACATGATCATGCCTAGATAATCTCATAATTGTTCGCTTTTCTATCAATTGCTCGACAGTAATTTGTTCACCCACCGTAATACTTGTGCTATCTTGAGAGAAGCCTCTAGTTTAACCTATGGCCCCCGGTCTATCCGTTATCATATTTGCTTCCAATCTACTTTTATTTGCATCTTTACTTTTTGCATCTATATTATAAAATACCAAAAATATTTATCTTATCATACTATCCCTATCAGATCTCACTTTCGCAAGTGGCCGTCAAGGGATTGACAACAACTTTATTGCGTTGGTTGCGAGTTCTTGGTTTGTTTGTGTAGGTGCGTGGGACTTTTGAGGAGCCTCCTACTGGATTGATACCTTGGTTCTCAAAAACTGAGGGAAATACTTACGCTACTATTGCTGCATCACCCTTTCCTCTTCAAGGAAAACCAACGCAAGCTCAAGACATAGCACTCCCATCTCGTGCACCCTTCATACACCCTGCCTAACACTATTCATGCTTCATATGGTTCATGTTTTGTGGAGTACTGTAGCACCGTACTCTCCGTGCGCTGTGGACCTAGTTCTTTTAACATTGATCTCACCATTCATTCTCGACCAGACAGTCAAAAAAGCGGTACGATGTTACATATAGGAGTAGTTGACATGCGCACAACATCATTTGTTATCGTCATATCTTACTACACTAGCAACAAGATTGTGTAGTACTGACGTATGAACCACTGCACATGCCTAGTAGTACGAGCACTGTGTATGTTCAAGTGGCTGCCGTGTTTCGCACTCCTCCATCGTAAGAGTGGAAACGCTTGCTCTAATCATTTTTTTTCTTCAGAAAAATAGTGGACACACTCTACCGTGCGGATCCTCCTCCAGCCATGCACTAAATTACTCACTTTCTCCGACATGTGGGACAGCCAGCACCTGGGTCCACCAGCCATGCACTAAATTACTCCGTAGTAGAGTGACATAGACTACCCCAATCGAACCGCCGCAGTAATGCCCAATGAGCCGTCAAATCTCAAAAACCCCTCCTTTTCAGAGCAGTAAGTTGGACGGACAAAGCACCCATCATTTCACTCTTCTTTCTCAGCTTCCTCTCTTGAAGAAAACCCCCACTCGCTTTGCTTCTCCCTCATCTCGTTCCTCCTTTCACTCTTCTCTCTCAGCTTCCTCTCTTGGATGGACGCCGGGGCACCGACCGACGTGATCTCTATGGCTCTGGCCAAAACCGTCGAGGCTCATGGTACGAAGAAGTGCAAGCACCCCGCCGAGACTATCGCAGACAAGCTCAAAGCCATCGCCCTGTCCAAGCCCCCCTCTCCAGGATCCCTCATTAAGCAAGTCCAGGTAATGTCTCTTGTTGACGATCTTTTTCTTGATATTGCATGTGATTTTAGTGTGCCAAATGACGGTTCTAAATTCCTCTTTTGACCAAAACATGCGAGAGGTTGACTCTGATTTCTTATAGATTACTTTCAACTACTCCCTCTGTCCAAAATTTCTTGTCTTAGATTTGTCTAGATACGGATGTATCTAATACTAAAATGTGACTTGATACATCCGTATCTAGAAAAATCTAAGACAAGAATTTTGGGATGGAGGGAGTACTTTATGAACATCAATGCTACCTATTAAGAGGGTATATTTGCCTCAGTAACTTGTGTTATGGATATTGCAAGTAATCCCTCTGCTCTCATGCCTTTGAAGACATGTTCTAGTGTCTTTGTTCACTCATTTCTGTGCGTATATGTAGTCATATATGGAGTATAATATCGAAAATCATCTTATATTTGTGAACGGAGGTAGTAATAAAATATGGTTTCTGTTTGAATTAGAACCAGGTCCGCGGTGGAGATGAAGTTCTCAAAGTCATGCCGTGTGAACTGGACGACCTGATGATGAGTTCTACTGCTGAACTATCCAGCTGCTGTGTCCTTGTCGCCACGTGTCCTGAACTAGTGTTTTCCTATAGCATTGTTGTCAGGCGTGTTCTCGAGGCTGTACTTGACCACAACAATTTCCTGGCCGTGCCTTCGATTACAAAGGGTGTGGTTCTTGTAAAGCTTCCCAACAAATCTGATGCGGCCTGTCTTCATCATGATGTTTATGAGTGTAAAGACCACTCTGTTAGGTTCTCCAAGGTTGACAAGATGGTGATGGTGCATGTAGACATCTCACACGAAGTCCATGGCCTAGTCAGTTATGCGGGGTTCATCCCGTAGGTCGGTGGCAAGAAATAGTCTGCAGAGTTTAGTTAGTGCAACTTTGCTTATCTGTAGTAAGTACCATTGTTCAGTACTTGATTTGTCTTTGTGAACCGTGTATTGTTTATTAGTACTGCCGCTTTTGGTGTGTGGTCAGTCCTGAGAACGGTCTATGTTAATGTCTGTCCACTCAATTCAGTCTGTATACTTTGAAGTATCTAGATCATATTTTTTGTGAGGACGGTTTATCAATTATGGTTACACTCCAATATTTGTATGCATTGCAGGGTTTATCGCAGCCACCAGGATTTCCAGTCCCATGGATGTTTGGTCCATACGATTTGTCACGACCTTTGGAATGTCCTGCTTGTGGGAGTAGGTGGGGCCCCTGCATGCCACGCGTAGTTGGACGATCAATCTTCTGTTCAGTACTTCAACATATTGATTTCCTGGTAAGGATTCAATCGTGTCACATCAAGTAAATCTTATTGATTTACTGTCTAAATCTTATTGATTTAATGTCATGTTTACTTTCTTTTCCTACAATTTTACGATGCAGGTTTTGCCATGTGACATTCATCACAGAATAAACCATTTGGTTTGCTCTGCGATGGCTATTTTTGCAGGTTTTACTTATGTCGTGTCGGTAATGAAGGCACTGTCCATCACTTATATTACTGGAAAAAACTGGATCAGTCTGTTGTCTGAGTACAAGCTGAATCCCTATGATGAACTGCAGTTTGGTTTAACAAAAACGCCACAATTAGTCCTTCTCGCGTTTAAAAGAAATGAAGAAAAAAACTGGATCACGGTCATGGGTCCTAGTCAAGTTAGAAAGCTGATCATAGCAGACCAGACACGATCGCCGCTGTCTCACACATCGGTACCACCTTCAGCAACAGATCGAGCACCGGCAGTTGCTCTAGCACTAACTGCGGCAGCAACTCAGTTTGATCCAGCTGAGGATTGGGCACCGACCGCGTTAGAAGATCAGTCTGATCTACCGGAGGATCGGGCATCGACACCGGCACTAGCTCTACAAGGAGCACCATCTCCGGCAGCAGCAGCGGCTTTGGCACCTGCACCAACACTTGCACTTGCATCTGCTCCGGCCCGTGTAGTTGCACCAGCAATAGACTAGGCTGCAGTTCGCACTTCATATACCAAAGTTCTTACAAAAACTGACATGTCCACCTTCTTGGTAAGCATTGGCCGCCCAAGTGCTTCGTTCTTTTTTCTTTCCACGTTGTTTCACATGATTCACTGTGTTCATCTAACTGTTTGGGTATGTCTTCTTGTTTGCAAACAGAGAATTCCTAGAGCAACGAGGGAGTCGTTTAACAATCCGGGAGACCGCGGCCAAGTTTCTCTTACCATGCGCAGCCTTGGTGTGAATGAACCTGCTCAATATACCATAAGTACAAAGGATGGTCGCATGATGATTGATGCTAAAGGATGGTCAAGGTTCAAATCTAAATCATATCTTGCGGTAGGGGATGATGTCCAAATCGAACTTTCTCGGCAAGGAGAGCTGGTCCAAATCAATTTTGAAATTCTTCAGTAGCAGCATGCAACTACCGAACTGATCTATCCTCCGAGAGATTTTGATGTAATAATCTGGCATGGTGAAACAAGTGTCCTGTGTGTATAAGTAGTATGACAGTATTATTTATCACATGGTATATCGCTGATAGAATTGCAACTCTGATTGTTGGTTAGCAACTGTCGTTCGATTTCATTCCAACAGCTGCCATGCTTTATTCAATTTTGTGTATTCGCCTTGCGACAGCATCTAAAACCAGTGCCGTACCGATCGCTTGCAATATGAAAAGCGCTGGGGTAGAACACATGGGCCCCCAAACATGCAGGGTCGGCCTGCGGCCAAAAGTCCAGAACCGTGAGCCTATCTGAGTATTATATTCTCAGCTGAACCCCCATAAAAAAAGCTGAACCCCCATAATGCCCGTGCATTGCAGAGGGAGTATATTTCTCGGCAAGGTGAGCTTGTCTGTGATATAAAAGATTTGTACATTTCTTTACAGAGGGAGTATCTCTCTGTCAAAAAATATATTTATGTTTAACTAGTTACTCCTGTCTTTCTACTTCCTTTCGCTGATATGTGGGGCAACCAGGAACGGGGTCCACGTGCCATATGCACAAATTAGAGTGCACAACTTCAAAATAGACACACCCCGGTCGTAGCGCCGCAGTAATGCCCAATGAGCCGTCAAATCACAACCCCGCCACCCTTTCCAGCTTTAGCAGTAAGCTGGACGAATGAAGCTGTAATATTTCACTGGGCCTGAATCCCCTTCTCCCTCGTCTGCTTGTTCAGAGAAAACCCCCTCTCGGCGATTGCATAGGGTTTTCTCATGGAGAACCAGGTACGAATTCTTCATCCATCCCCGATAAATCCAGGTCCCTTGGTTGCAGGTAATCCTAGGATGGCAGTCGCCGCCGTTGATGCATTTTTCTTCCTACTAAATCTAGTGTGTTTCCTTTGAAGTGCCCAAAGTGCGAGGACCCTACAGGTTTCTGCGCCCTCGGCGAGACGCCACACTTGTTCCTTCTCATCCTAACACAGCATTTTGTAACGCGCACTGTATGTTCCTAGAATCCTCTTTTCTATCTAGGAGGGTGGGGTTTTTTTGAACATACTGTGTTCTCATATTATTTTTCCTGCAGTGTATTATTTGCTCTGCCAGAACACATGTACTCAAGATGCTCGGCCTTGCCATAATTGAATACACTAGTTTAATGGTCACAGTGAAGACAAGCCATGGATATGAGTTCCGAGTTGGGTTCATGAACCAAGAAGATCGCTACTTTTTTATGGCCGAACTTGGATAAACTTTCTCAAGTGTTACAGGCTGAAAGTTGGCGCACGAATGTTGATGGAAATAGCAGAACCTGGTCTCATCTTCACTGCGATCTTCCACCCCAACGTCGTTCCAATTGTTCATCCATGTTAGTTTTGTATCTGGTTCTTGCTTGTTGCCTTGATTACTTCTTAATCCACCTATTCTGTCTAACTAATCACAATTTAACTTTAGAAGTAGCAACGAATCTCTCACGAAGATGCTACTTCTAACTAATATTTTCTTATAATTGGTGGCATGTGTAGGTTTTTTTAGAGTTAAGCAGTCTGCTCGTTTGTTACTCTGTAATAACTCGGCTGTTACGGATGGCACTGAAGTTGACTGGATCGACATCCACAAGTTCCTACACTTTATTGATCGTCTTGAGGTCCTTGTGGGGTGTTTCAATGGTGGAAGGCCACGTGGGATATGTGTGCCACTGCTGCCCTCGTTGAACAGGTCCAGCTGTGTCGAGAAACTTATGGTACGAGTTGTTTTCTGTTATATATGCTGTTCATAAACTATTGCTTATACACAGTTGTATAGTTGTGATCTTCTTGAAACAGGAACTGCCCAGTTCTATTGTTCCTATACAGATGCCTGACCATGGTCGGGTCAGACTTGCGCTTGGTCACAACATGATGTTTATGTCGACCTACTCAATTCCCCTTGGAGGTGAAAAGATACTTATTCATGGGTGGTCTCAAATAATGAAGGTCCGTCCATCTTGGAGAATAGGACAGAAGATTATGTTCATGCTTTTCCATGGCTCTAAAGTGAATATCCTATTTATTGACCATGTTGCGAGATGAAGTCCCTTTCAGAAGGTTGTGGATGCGCGGGGTGGCGCCTGGGCCTTGTCCTGGGGCTTGGCGGCCTCACCCTTGGTTAACTGTAGGCAAAGTAGCACTGTTCAAGGCGTGCTTTGTACGGTTGAACCTATATAAGTACTCATACTACTTTCAGCTTTGGTTGTTAAGTGCCCCTGCTGGTTTTAGTTAAGGTTGTTAAGTACTTTTGCTGCTTTTACATTTTATCGTGTTTCTTCAGTCCTGTCTTCCTCCAGCCGCCAAAACCAAACCAGTGCCAGCGGGGCCGCCTGCTTCCGCCTCCCACGGCTAGCTGCGCCTCAGCGCACGCATCGCCGCCCCATCGTCTCCTAAATCATTAACGCTGACGTCCTACAAGCGCTTTGGTGCGCTCACCGCTGCGCGGCCCTCTCACGTTGTCAACATGGTCAACAAACAACAGGAATTGGCAGAAGTACGTGGAGAGGATGACAGTAGGGGCCCACCACGTCAGCGTATGCAAAAATAAAATGCTTCCTCCTGGTGTTTTCCTGACATCTGGGACCCACGACATTGTGAGCGTGTATAGTCAATAGACAAGAGAATAGCGCAAGACCGGCTGACACCTGGGACGTAGCTACTCGAGAAGTATTTTTTTTGTTATTGTTGAGACGGAGCAGGGTTTTAACTGGGTTGTGGCCCATCTAGCCCAGGCTTATATTTTGTGTTCACCATGTGACCAGCCCAGCTATTTTTTCTTTGTGAAAATGAGCCCGGTTTATTTTTTCTGAAGAATACCCAATCCAGGCCTACTTATTTTTCTACGCCCTGATGGGATGCAACTCTTTCAACACGCCTGCAACTCTTGAAAGTAATATGAAATGGGTTGTAAATATAAAAACAGATGACAAATTGGCAATTACTTTATAATTTCTGGATTTTTTTCACATTTTCAGATTCCTATTTCACTGGGCACTAACCTAATTTAAATATATCTTCAAAGTACGTTAAATCTGGCTCGACATTTCGGTATTAAAAATAGTTTGGAACCCACAGAAATATGCGAAATTGGCCCTGGCCAACCAAAAAAATGACTGCAATAAATTGCATAAGAAGTTGCCATGAGCTATATATAAATTATTAATAAAAAGAGGGAGTGGTCTGACTTGTGGGCCTATTTAGTTGACGCGTATGCAAGATTTTTTTAGTTATTATATACGTCAACAAACGATTCTAGCACATCCAACGGCCGTCGTGTTTCTTCAATCTCTGATCTTCTTGCTCCAGCCACCAAAGCGGCACCGGCGGGACCGCTTGCTCCTGCCTCCCGTGGCCGGCTGTGCTGTCACGCAGGCCTCAGTGCCCCCTACTACTCCCACCGCTGGCCAGGGCATCCCTCTACTCACCCACACCCCCTGTTATTCTGCGGTGACGGCAGCCTCACACCGCAGCCGAACCGGTGAATCCTCGTACTCCTCTCCGTGCGGGCTTCCACTGCCGCGTCTTCCCCTTGCTAGGCCTCGCCGTCGTCCACCGCCGTGGTGCTCTCCGCACGGCGTGGTCAATGTGGTCAATGACCGACTTCTATGGGAAGAGTACTGTACGTGGAGATGCTGACAGTTGGGTCCACGACAGCCGCAAGGAAGTGCCACCTTATTGCGCGGAAAATAATTATTCCTCCACCTGACAGCAGGGACCCACTGGACGGACCACCAGTATTTCGCGAAAAAAACATTTCCCCTGACTGCTGGGACCCACTGGACGGGCCACCGTATTTCGCAAAAAAAAATTCCCCCCGCTGTCAGCTCGGATCCACCGGAAGTGCCTCCTTATTACGCACGAAAAATGAATACTCCCCCTGCTAGCTGGAACCCAGCATAGTGGGAGGCTGACTTGTGGGCCTACCAAGTTGACGAGGACGGAGGGCTTTGTCAACTTAGTCAATATGAACGATTCTAGCTCCTCTTACCGTACGATGTTCATCTAATGGTCACAGTGCTTCTTCAACCTCTGGTCTTCTTGCTCCAGCCGCCCAAACCAGCGCCGGTCGTGCCGCGTACTCCTGCCTCCCATGGCCAGCTGTGATGCCGCGGAGGCCTCACCGCCCCTACTATTCCCACCGCTGGCTAGGCCATCCCTCTACTCACCCACACCCCCTGTTATTCTACGGCGACAGCAGCCTCACACCGCAGCCGAACCAGTGAACCCTCATACTCCTCTTCGCGTGGGCATCCACTGTCGCATATTCCCCGGCTCCAAGTCGTCCCCTTCCTAGGGCTCGCCATCGTCCACCACCGTGGTGCTCTAGGCGCGGCATGGTCAACGTGGTCAAGGAACGACTTCCATCGGACGTGGACTGTACGTGGAGAGGCTGACAGCTGGTCCACGGCCGCAGCAAGGAAGTGCCTCCTTATTACGCGCAAAAAAATTATTCCTCCACCTGACAGCGGGGACACACCGGACGGGCCACTATATTTTACAAAAAAATATTTCCCCCTAACTGCTGGGACCCACCAGCTACATCTTCGCACGCAAGGAAGTGCCTGACAGTCGGGACCCACCTGGTCGAAGCGTATGTAGCGTTGTCATTCTGCTCGCGAACGTGTACGTACATATATACTGGTCAATGTAGAGGCGTGCACGTGTCGTAGTAGAGGCGCGCACGTGTCGTAGTAGAGGCGCGCACGTAGCATGTACACGTACGTACAGCGGCCAGTGCGCAAGAAAGAAAATACGGCCACACATACGGGTGGGGTCTCGAACGTCTACTCGCGCATACACTACTAGGGACAAGCCTATACACAGAAACTTACCAGCAGCGCTCCTCAAAATACGATGCTACTGCTATTTAGCAGCAGCGCGTGAGTGCAAAACGCGCTGCTGAAAGGAAAATAGCAGTAGCGCGTGCGGACCAAACCGTGCTACTGCTCTAACTGCCATGACCTCTCCATCCAGCTAGTTATAGTAGTAGCGCTCTTTACTAAAATGCGCTACTGATATAGAAGTTAGCAGCAGCACGCTTCGGAGAAAATCACTACTGCTAGGATCATCCCACAAGTTTAGTCCCACCTTGCTTCGCGAACAGGGTGTTTACCACCTTAAATATGTAACTTCTGAAACTATCACAACCAGTTGGTCTTCCCTGAACTCTATGTGTAGAATTTGTGGCCGCAATATGAGTCCTCTCCGGTACCTACCGGAGAGGACTCATATTGACAATTCAAATTGTACACAAAAAGATCATTGATGGCCAATGTATTTTTGCATTGACGTATTTTTGTATACTTAAACTTAGCAGTAGCGCTTTTAGCTGCAAATCGCTACTACTAGTCCAACTTAGCAGTAGCGCGCAAAACTTCACAGCGCTACTGCTATTCAGATTAGCTGTAGCGCATTTTGGCAAACGCGCTACAACTAACCCTACATTATCCCCACGCGCGCGACCGACCCTCTCTCTCACTCACACTCTGCCCCTCTCAGTCACTCTCGCCCGCGCCGATAACCGTCGTCGTGCGTCACCGCCGCCGCCGCCTTTGTCCGTCCGCCGCCGAGGTACTCCCCCCTTCCGTCCCTCCTCCCTCCTCCTTGCACTGTGCCCTCCTCCCTCCGCCTGCGGCCGCCCCTCCGCCCTCCTCCGCCGGCAGCCCTCCTCCCACCGCCTTCGACCTCACTGCCGCCACCCGAGCCCACCCAGCACCGCCGCCTCCCGCCTCCCGATCCCGCCCTCGCCGCCCCTACCTCTCCGTCACCCC